>NW_022750455.1:105749-124102 GCF_011630105.1 Anneissia japonica
TAAAACATAATTCAGACGTATAGGCGTACTGTCGTGTTTAACTTTTTAGTGCTTTTACAATATATAATATACATCAATTAATTAATCAAATAAACAAGCGATTAAGCAATATAGCGACTAACCAGCACACCAACTAATGAATACTGTAAATAAATAAATTAATTAATCGATCAATCAACCAACAATCAATCAATCAATCAATCAATCAATCAATCAATCAAACAAAAAACTAACCAACAACCAACCAACCAATCGGTCATTAATAAATATATGTTTAAATTGACCTATCTTTATGAATAAAGCACACAGTCGCAGTATAAGATTTAGTCCTCTAAACATCACAATTCTAAATTCACATTTCAGATGTTAAACAAATACATAAAGGAATGCAGAAATGTTATCATAACAGTGGATAATATGACGGGATCAGATTGAAATCAAATTAAATTCCATGCAATTGCTCGTGGAATGAGAAGAAACTTGCCGTTGATACGACGCTAGTTGCAAACGATGCACTGCTGAAATACATCTATATGCGTGTACTACAAACACATGGACGATTGAACTCGCGTTTTATGATATCATCATCATTTCATCCAAATACGGTATGGAATGATATTCGCATGATCTGAAGCAAACTGAATAAAACTATTTTCCTTAACATATCCTGTGACTACCGATTTATAGCCTATACGGTATATCACAGGCCTAGACCTATATTAGGCGCTGATCGACATCGTCAAAATGGTTTTATGTGTATGGAAAGATTTAAGAGAGTGGATGTATCGCAGAAATTGTGACACCAATGGTTTTATACAGGTATACGGCATGTGACGTAGGCCTACACGTTCTACGCATCCCATTATGACCTCAACCCAAAGGATGAATGAATCTGGGAATAGCCCCTATAATGTAATAATCGCCAATGTCTTATCGATATTTGTGTTAGGGGTCGTTCAACATTATCAACAATTTCACAAGTGTACAAACAGTACTCTGGGGGGGGGGGGTAGACAAATTTGTACACTTTTACATATACATAAAAACGTTGATTAAAAATAACATGCAATAGGTGTAAAATAATGGTAAAACTATAATGTAACCATGGATATAATATTTATTTTTAAGCAACCAAGTACATTGCTTTAGTTGACTTCACAAAAAATGGAGAATGGTTTTGCAAAATCAACATTTTTGTGTACAATTTCAGAGGGGAAGGAGGGGGTACCGAATAAGAGTACTGTCTGTACACTTGTGAAAATGTTGATAGGTTTTATTTTAAACGACCCTTTATGGATCTGATAGTGGACCACATACGACATGACGTGTCATTGCATGAGAGGTAGGCCTATATGGTAACGTTGTATAAAACATCCACGTAACATTAACTTGGCAAAGATGTCACTTTATGTGACATATTGTATGGAACACTATATTAATGGGTAATGTAACATACATGCATTAAGCAGACGCCTGGAACCACCAATAAATAGCTATCGCAGCAATATTAACTTATCTTATTATGTGAGCATCTCCCAGTGGTCTAATTCACTACAGACTGTCTCAAAGATGCTCAAAGCAAACAATAATTGGTCATGGTACGTAATGACCATCGTGTTACCGAAAGGTAGATGTAAATATAAATGTGTCGAGGAGGTAGTAAGCGTTGGTGGATGCGGTGGATGACAGTGTTACACTTTCAGTTAAAACGCAGGCCTATCGTGTAGCAGCAGAAAAAATAGCACTATGTTCACGCCTGAACAACATACGAATCAAAATGGTGGGAAAAAATTTGAGTGGGAAAACCCCCCAAAAACATAAAGAAAAAATTATGCAATGAGCGTTAAGCGTAATTAAACCGTAAAAAGAAGGAATCTGACAAAAAATGAATAAAAATATCCATCTCCGCTGAGACTGGGAAAACGTCATAACCACTTGACCACAAAGGTGTTGTGGTGGATCCAATCAGTAGAGTCTGAAAACCCTCTCAATCTGACGTCACACTTTTGATAAATCACTAATATAATTAATTTACTATATTACGGTAGGTTGTTAGAGTGTTTTATAATAGTTTAAGAGCAGAGTGAATTGTATTTTTATTCTCAATCTTCAGACAATTAAAAAAAATACAATGCAAACGAGGTTGAACAGGAACTGTCACTAAGATAAGCAAAATAGCATACCCATTTTTGCCTATACAGTACTTATAAGGGTCTGTGGCAATTTTAAAATACCGTTATCAAAATATGCTTATCCAATTTTTCTACCATTAAATACAAAACCATACACAATAATATAATTAAACAATTGCACATAAATAAATAAATACAAAAACAATACATTTTACTAAATAATTGCACAGAAGTATCAACAAATAGTCTTAAATATTAAAAATCAATTATGCAGATTCCTGTACAATTCTAAATTTCCGATTGTCACCGACCGACGTTTCCATCAATGAATGATTTATGTGTTTTGTGTGTGTGTGTGTGTGTGATTTTTCTTTTTGTGATGTAAAATTTGTTTTGTTTGTGTTTTGAATGTGAATTTCTTTTCTTTTTCTGGTCTGTTTTTTCTGGATTTGTAGTTGTTTTTGGTCTTTATTTATTATTTTTTTTTAAATATTTATTGTTGTTTTGGTATTTTTTGTAAATTACTTTTGTAAATTTGCATATTTTTAAAAATAATGAAATCAATTTTAATGTAAATAAATAAAAAATTGTTGATTTATCCTTTAAACTTTTTTTTAATGTATTTTTCTAAATTTTTGATTATCTTATTGTATAATTCAATCATTGTTTACTGTGGTTGCCAAAAAAGATATTTTGATTTAATTTGATTTGATTTGTTACGGTATGCATTACAAGTGAGCCGGAAACTACTGTAACTGGAATGGAGAAATACAGTTATTTATGGAAATTGTGAGGTGAAATTCCTTATTATTGTGTAAAGGTAATTTTAAATGGTGTATCGTGCGGGTTTCTCTTCCTGAATCATTATTATGCCTATTCAGTTCATTCAATTCATAGGCCTATGTTATAGGATTTCAAGCATTTCGCAGAAATATCCCTCGTTAAAGCCATTCCCGCGTGGAACTTATGATGTTTTGGTAATTGTAATACCAGGTGAAATCATTTTAACGTTGCGAAAGTTTAGGTCTATGATGATTTCCTTGTGCCAATAACATGATGCAAGCATACGTGAAATAATTTCCTCCAGCTTCTTCCTGAAGCTTATGTTTTTCCTTGACATTTTCACAGGGTTATTGTTTTAACCATTGTCTAAAATATAGGCATACCTGTCTCTTAAATACCTCTTTGTTTTAACCATGCGATCGTTAATCCAATATTCTTTTAACACTAACTAATAATTCAGTGTCCTATAGCGCGCGATTATATCAGAAGTAGGTTGGTTGTCCACAAGGTTTTCGATCTATATTCTCCAATGACCGTTAACTATAGTTTGGCGCTTTATTTATTGACCAGTCAACGCTACAATTCATTTCACCACTTTTATGGTAAACAAACTTCTGTGGTGTCTCAAAGGATATACCTGACTCCATAAGTGAATCATTGCTAAATATTAATGTCCAGCGAAAGAAATGTTCACACGTTTATTTGTAAACGAACCAGTCGCTGGTCAATCCCAAGTAGGTAATTGAGTTAATTATTGAAATTGCTAACTTAACATCAATCCTTCTATGATTGTAGAAATGAAACATATAGTGCTCGACCATGTGGTTGGCTGGGATGAAGAGCGTAACCGCATACATCATAATAAGCATGGTTCACAAAATGATGACGTATTACACAAACGCAAGCCTCACTACCCGTACTACGCCTACGCCTCCCCGCTGTCGATTTTCAGTGTGAATTAGATGCGTAGGCCACCACACAGCCGCAACCACTGTGTTAATGCTTTCGAGCGGTAATGCGCGGGGGAATTTAGCATCTCACATTTTCACAAGGGAGAAAATGAAGTAATAAATAGTGGAATAGCAACGTTTTGCGTTTGCGTCTTATGCGTCAACCAAGCACACATTGCGTCGGCCGACAATCGTCGGCTTGATTCCAGTAAACCACAACGCGATGAGAGGTGGTTGGCGGAACGTTTCGCTGACTACCAACAACGGGAATCGGCACACGTCGCTAAGCGCTCACACAAAGCGGAAAAGTATTAAAATGTCGGCAGACGAAACCATCCAGCGCTTGACAAAACGTACCCAGGGGCGTACCGTGGGGGGTCGATGGGTGCGGTCGACCCCCCCCCCTTTTAAAGAAAGTGCCCTTTTAAATATGATTTTTTTTTTAAATCTTGCATAATTAAACTGCGCCTAACATGAAGGTAGTTAATATCAAAATAAATTATCCTTCGCCTAAAAAATGTTTGGTGGCCCTTCCTTTTAATATTTTGGTTTTTTGTCTTTTTTTTTAAACAATCCATATAAAGTTATACATTTTTAATCAACTTGATATCTCTAAGCCCGCGCGCCAGTGGAGTTGTGTTATGTGGTTACGCATCATTGCACTCTGCCATTATTGTTATCTGTAGCTGCGTGTTTTCCGTGCAGCAAAATAATCTATTCGCGCGCAACGCAAAACCGAAGGCAATGTAATTATTTGATGAGAGCAATTTTTTCTCGTGAGGTAGTTGAATACTGTAGATTATTTTTTTCGGAATATAAAAATGCCAAATAAAGAGAGAAGAAGAAAAATAAAAGAAAAGGAACTCAGAGAAGACACAAAACGATGCAGGACGCATCGGAAAATTAATGATAACAATTTTATCTTTAGATAAAGAGCTACTTATTTTTTTATGTAAATATTAGGTAAGTTAAATTACCTTTAGTATTGAAAGCGTAGTTTAAGTATTAGTTATTGAGAAAAACGATGAAGAAAAACTAAGTCAAAGAAATATATTAAAATATAAAATTGAAAGGAAAACGATGAAGAAAAACTAAGTTAAAGAAATATATTAAAATATAAAATTGAAAGGAAAACGATGAAAAAAAACTAAGTTAAAGAAATATATTAAAATATAAAATTGAAAGGAAAACGTTAAGAAATAAACGCAAGTTAAAGAAATATATTAAAATATAAAATTGAAAGGAAAACGTTAAGAAATAAACGCATACAAAATGTTACTTTAAGTAATTATATGTTTCCTATATCATTGTTTATTTTTCAATACAGTATATACATTTATAACTTTTTTTTTTAATTAAAAGTGGGACGATTCCACGAAAAAGAAAAAAAAAACCCCCTTTTTTTAAATTCTTTAATCTGAAATGCTCACAGGCCCGTATTCAGGAGTTCCGCAATCCAATAGGCTGGTGGTATATTGAGTGAATATAGTCTGGTGTTGCCCAAAAACTACGTTTACAGTTAGGCCTATTTTGTCAGACTTGGTATTGAACTTAATGCACTAGAACGTAAAAACGTAAATTTTTCCCCTTTTGCGGCCCCTAGCCCCAGCCTAGTTGCTCGCTTCACTCACAAATAACGCACCCCGCGAATTCCTGTCTCTTATACACATCTAGATGTGTATAAGAGACAGGTAGAGCACTGATAAAACATCATGCGCTTTCGTTTCGCCCCCCCCCCCTTAGATTTTTCACCGTACGCCCCTGGTACCGTACGACGCCGTGTTGTCGGTAAAAGTCTGAGTTTCCATGGAATCGCGTCGGCCGACGATTGTCGACGCAGTTGTGTCCGGCTTTAGACGAATCGATCAACGTGCGATAAGTACGGGCACATTATTTTAAGAGTTGCTTTAAGGATTAACTTCTTCTCTTTCTTGTTTCATATATGAGCTTATGTATAACTACTCTACGGTACTGAAGCCTTCCTCCACACACGACAACAGTTCTTAAATACAGTTATTCTTGTGTTACAATCTATATTCAGCGGTATTTTTTAAAATCTCTTACGTTTTCCTCCGTCTTTGTTTGTTCATAATACTTCCTCAACGATTAATGTACATAAGTTCCTAATATGATTGTAGTTGTTAGCCTTAACATGATTTATAAGGATAACGTTTTCCATAAGCTGCTAGAGATCAGTAATGCTAACGATTTCTTTAATACTCATACAATTATAGAGGTCAGCGTACCGATATACCGACTATGGAGAGAAGCAAAATTACACATCAGTATTATAGAATCGTGTGTCACAAAATTTCAAAATGCAGTGGTCGAAAATCAATTATAATCCGATTAGGTGTATGATATATTATTTACATGAGTGAGTCAACCAATCGATTGTTTCAAAAATGACAAACTAGGATAAATTTGTTACTCCCTTAGCAACTTTACGTAACCTCCGTATTTCAGTGGGTATCATTAGCCCGCGTGTTCGGATCGTTCGATACTTTCACATCATTGGTCCTGTATTCCATGATGAACCAGGCCTATATTTGTACGAAACAGATACACCATCAGGAACAGGAATTAAATAAAGCATTATAAAATGGAATGAAACATTATACTGATTTATTTTTGTTCAGATTGAAGGAATAGGCAATTGTGCACATAGTGCAATCAATAAAGTAAAGTGTACAAAACATACCACACGACGTGCCGCGAAAGAAAAATACACCGTAGTCAGTCATTTTCATTATTATTATACAGTATAGCAATTAAATCTAATTGGCTCCCCAAAAGGCCGTTACTATTATTCACAACCTTTTGCAATATTTTTATTCTTGAACAAAAATGGATATAGTGACAAATAAAATAACTTGTACTTGTAAAAAATGTAATTAACAAGAGAGTTACATAATGGCACATGAAGAAGGCAAAACATGCTTGGATTTGTAGCGCATTACATGATGATTCACATTTACTAATCTTCCTTTTTCATTCTTATTTTTTAAAATTTATTTTACACTTTTTAAATATATTAATTTTTGTATTCAATATATATTATTTACAGGATGTATTATAACCTCAGTTGTTTACATTCCAACAGAAGATGAACTCCTGCTCAAAATTATAATGTGCTTTTATTGCTGAAACACTTCTCTCGGTTTATCGACATGCCTTCGATTATTAAATTTAGTTAATTGGGTTATTATTAGGCCATATGTTTTTCTTATGTTTAATACGTATTTGGATAGAGATTATTGTAAGCCCGGCACATCTTGGCGTTTGAATGTGATGGTCATGTGACATGACATCATAACCAATGAAAAGTGCGCATTCATTTACTATTTCGGCGAAAATTTTAAATAGTCGGAGCAAAGTTACACAAGTTGGTGCGCTATTGCGCTTTATAAAATCGCAGTCGATTTTTAATGTGAGCCGCTACCAAGTCCTGATTAAGTACAGGTACACTACCACAGGCCTCTCGGGCCAAGCTATTAAAGTGTTGAAGAGCAACCTCAGAAAGGAGGGGTCTTATTACTAAACCTAGACGATCCTTATTTCCTGTCACTATTTTTTTTTCTCTCTTTTGTGGGATCCTGTCACAAAGTTAATAATAAAACTTGATGTATCCGAGAAAACTTGGCAAAACAGGCCTTATTATGCGTTCTACCTTCGGCATTTTAGACGCAGTATCAGCTTCAACTTTTCGCAAAAGAGGGAATTTAAATAATAGAATGTGCGCACTAGCGTACTACGCAAAACTGAAGCAAATCTAGCTCTATAAACAACATATTAAGCTGATGCAGGTACAGTATCTAAGTATAGGTGTAGTTGAGTAACCGTTCGTCCTCTAAGATTGCCTCCAGCACATGCTAACAGCTCAGATTCACGTAAATTTACTTTGCATTGAATGATGTTGACTCTGATAATATCTAGTCATGCTAAACAATTCACAGAAATCAACAGAGGTTGAAAATCTGCAAGAATAGCATGAAAATATTATTGAACAGTACTGGCACTCGTAAAGCCACAGATCAGATAATATTCCAAATAAAATAAACATGAACACGGCTATTAAGGAAATTATCTTATGTATCAACAGCGGAATTTCACAAGCAGCATACTTGCCAGAAAAAGGGTTTCAGTTGATGTAACACCAGTCCATAATACATAATACATAATACATGGTTATCAAACAAAGACCTCAAACTTCAGGTCAATATTTATCTCTCACTTCAATGTTTTGTTTGAACATAATTTTCTCTGCAGACAACCGGAATAAACTACTGTACTTGAACGCTTCTGATGTTATTTCAGGAGCACAGTATTTGTTTGGACAAAGAATATCTTGCAAGAACTTAAAAGTACATAGGCCTATACAGTAACCTACAACAGTACCCACAAGAAAGAACAGAAAGCAATATTACACATTATAAGAACCTTTAACTACATTATGGTATAAAATCATCGAAAATAGAATTTGGCAAGAAAAGATTTAAAATTCAAATACAGAAAAGAGATTGAGAAGAAAGTTTAGACCCGGTATGATGCATTTACCGTGTGATGATTATCTATACTAATACGATATAGGCCTACTTATTATGATGCCATTAAACCATTTCTATTTTGTTTCATTGTATTCAGGCTTGTACTAGAAGCACTGTACATGTGCTATACATATTATTAGTGAAATTTCCCCTAGAGCCGTCTACTATTAGGCCTATTACACAATTTAGCATTGATCTATATAATTCAAGTATGGTTTGGCAGAGACGTCCCCAAGACTACGTATTGGGCTACAGCTATGGTTTGTAGTTTACCCATGTTTACTGTAAATGCGCTTGACATTTGCGAGACGATTCGCGGTTACGTTTCATATTACATTTAATTATCTTATTGAAATAATAATAAATAATAATAAGGCTTATAAAGCGCACATCCACTGCAATGTTGAGCAAAGCGAACAAATGAAATATTTATATTATACACGTCCATATATACGCACATTATCCGGTAATCTTATATCTTCTGCAAACTTCAGCGAAGTGGTCTCATTGTCGGTAAATAAATTATTACATTATGAGCCAAGATATTGGTTTTCATATCTGGTATTAATATTGTCGTTCATACGTGGAATGCCTCGCCCCTTAATTATCTCTCATGTTTTTCACTTAGGTCTACGAATTTTTCTAAACTTCGTAAATAATTAATAATTTAAATAAATTTATTAAATTTATTCATTTCTTTGGATCCATATGTAGGTAGTCAATTATCCGGTAGAACGCTTATTCGTTTATGCGGTAATTTTGTGATGATTATTGAGGGAGCACTCCAAACTAATATTAAATGGTAATGGTAATGGTGGGATATTTGTAGTGCGCCTTCCACAATAAAATCGTCTCAAGGCGCCGAAAAAAGGTAGGACCAAGAATTTAAAAGAAATTAAATTATATTATATCTTATATTAAATATAGGCAAATTCGAGTTATATAATATTCGTTAAAACATACGCTTTGTAATAATTAATGAAATCAGGTAGCACTTCAGAATCTAGTTATATATACATTAACACAGTGCACTTCTTCGGCTAAAAGAATAATGAACATTATCATGCGCTATCGGTCTGTGTATCCAGACCTCTACTGTACCACACAAGTCCCTAAAGGCCAACTCAGACAGCGTCGTACGACGCAGCCCGACGCGATTCGTTGTCGCGTCGGATCTGTGTGAGTTAAACGCAGACGCGATGGTTTGCGTCGGGAGCAGTCGCGTCGTGGAATATTAAACATGTTTAATATTTCTCACGACGGCTTAAGACTGTCCCCGACGATAAATTGGGCCGGGCTGCGTCGGCCGATGCTGTCTGAGTTGGCCTTAAAGTGTTGTCTGTTTCCATTAGACAATTTCAAAATATAGTTCATTTATTCGTGTTTAATTAATCTTTTGGTTGAATAATTTTATTAATTCAATAATTGGCCTCGTACTAGTTTCACATGCGCTTGTCTATGTTAAAGATCAATATGTAAGTAAACTATCTAGTCTATCACACAGAGCATGAAATGAATATGCGTGTCCATCTGCAATGTACGCGTTGTTGAATAGGTTAGTTTGTTTGTGTTCTGTATTTAAAAAAAACATTATACACGTACATTGTCATTCAAACCATACAGGCGCAAAACCACGAGATTAAATTCAATTCAATGTGTATTATCCTCATAGAAATGATGAAATTTGCCATTGGTACACACTGAATAATATTATACACGAAACAACATAAACCATAAGAAAAATAAATAAGTGAATAAACACCAACTGTTGGTGACCCAGGCAGCCGCTGGTGGCTATGAGGTACTGCAACCCGCATTTTGATGACCCAGCGTAGACTAGGGCTGAGGTACTGCCACCCGCATTTTGATGACCCAGCGTAGACTAGGGCTGAGGTACTGCCACCCGCATTTGGATCACCCACACTGGACTGGGGGATACATGGTTCTCTAATACTCTCTTATACTGGGGAGATGGCCCATTTCGTTGCTTTATGATAATAATAACAAGTTATTTATATTGCGCAAATTCCATTAAAATTTGTTCAAATGTGCATTACGATAAAATAGACAAGAATAATAATAATAATAATAATAATAATAATAATAATAATAATAATAATAATAATAATAATAATAATAATAATAATAATAATAATAATAATATGTCGTTCATATATAGCGCTTCATGCCTTTACAAGGCCTCTAAGCGTTTCACATTACTACCCCAGTCATTGGATCAAACACATATGGAACACAGTGAACACCAAATTAAATTAGTAAATGAAATTATATTATCATTCCATAATATTGCAGCTAGTAATCAGCGCAGGTTGTGTTGGAACCTACCAGGTACCCACTTGTACTCCTGGGTGGTGAGAGGATAAAGTACCTTGCCATCTGCGACTTACACAGTGGCAGATGCGACTTGCACAGCTAGAGTTTCGAACCCCCGACCTCAAGGTTGGGAGTCCAAGCCACAACCGGTGCGCCAACCGCTCCTACAAGTTTACAGTATAAAAGAAAAAGTTAAAATTACTGGAAGCTAAAATTATGGGAGTCAGTAAAGGCAGTGGTGGCCGAGATATCTTGTCTTCATCCACAAACCAGATTAAACTCAAGGCGAGGGCGGCTCTGAGCTAGGCCTACCTGATTGAAAGCGGAGGCTCAGTACGACTCTCCCTGGAATGATGAACTTTTTCCACGTGTATAGCAACGAATACGGGACACTTATCTTCCATTTGAATAATGTTACATTACTAAATTATCAGCATAGTCTTAATTAGATATAACGATAACACAGTTTATGTTATATTAAAATTTAAAAAAAAACAGACCTAGAACTTTAGTTCTGTTTATTTTATTTTGCAATAGCAGTATGTAAAAGAATAACTAGACTTGATTTCGAATAATAATCGAAATTATTGCTCTGATATATTTCTTATAATATTCAAAATGCTTCTAAATGAATCTAACGATTAGGCTATATAGCCATTCGAGGATTACTCTGTCATTCCGTCAATCGATCAGACATTCCTCTTAAAAGTTGACCGTGAACTCGGTCAACAAACAAGCTAAGCTTCTGACTGACCAGTCACTGTCCAATAGTGTTCCTGTTCTCATGAACGACATGCCTTGTCCAATCACGAAGGTAGTCCAATCATGTATTGATCGAAATGTTGGTCGAAGCTTTTGTCTCGCGACACAATTATACTGTAACACTTTAACGTTAAAAGGAGTTCAGGTCTCATTTATCATAATTTATTGCGTGGGATTAAATAAGATGAAATGAAAAGAAAAAGATGTCCAAGTGGTCATCTGACGATAATTCGTTAGGCCTAACGGAGTAAATGAACATTGCCCATAATCCATCTATATCATGCATATCATATCGGTCTATGATCATCAATATCATAATAATATTAAACCGGTTGTATCTATAATACTATAGTTACGTGGTTTAAAATGTAATCACTTTTCTAGATAATACTCTATATGAATTTTAAACCTAGAACATAAACATTATAATATTGAATAGAATGAATTGGAGAGATTGAAGTGTAGATTTACCGATAATATATTAGGCATGTAGGAGAAAATAAACAATGTCCGGTCTATGATTAGCAATATCAATAAACATTGATATTTTTATACTACAGTATAGTTGCTTGGTTTAAAATTAATTCAATCTGTTAGATAATGTATTAATATGCAGGATGAAATGAAAAGATGTCAAAGTGGTCATCTGATGATAATTTATTAGGCCTAAATTAGTAAATAAACATTGCCCTAATCTATATTTATATCATGCATATCATATCGATATGATTATCAATATCCATAAATATATTAAACCGGTTGTATTTATTATAGGCCTACTTATAGTTACGTGGTTTAAAATGCAATCAATTTTCTAGATAACGCAGGCTACTCAATATACATTTTAAACCTAAAGATAAACATTAAAATATTAAATAGGATGAATTGGGGCTATTGCCAAGTGTGCATTTACCGATAATAAATTAGGCCGATAGGAGGAAAAAAAATTGTCCGATCTATGATTATCAATATCAATAAACATAATTGATTGCATTTTTATACTATAGTTGAGTGGTTTAAAATTTAATAAATTTGTTAGATAATGTATTCAATAGGCCTATGTATTTTAAATCCTAATATACAATAATTTAAAAGTTAGAGATCATTGTCTTTTATCCCTATGTTGTAAAATTGATTACATTTCAATTTAATAAAAGAATAATAGGACCACTAAAAGAAGACAGATTGGTTTTGAAAGCATATTATTTTTCATGAATATTTATATGAAATGATATGAAACAGCAATATATTAATTGGTATAAGGAAATATAATGTATTCTCTCCATAATTCTCCTTTAGTTCGCACTAAAATTAAAATTAACATGATTTGCAATATAGGTAGGTCTACAATATACCATAACATATTTTGGTCAGAGACAGCTAAAGCAAAGTGTCACTAACTCATTGAGAATCCGAATACCGACTTTGCTTGACGAAAATCTACTGTGCCTGACACACAAAAAAATGTGCTTGAAAATCGACTGTGTTTAAAATTTGCCCTTTTGGCGTTCCATATAAAACCGGAGAAATGAACGTTGAATGTTGCTTTTTTGTAGTTCCACATAAAACCACACATGCTACTGAAATACGTAAATACCATTTTGCTCAAGTAAAAGACACGTGGCAGTGAAAACGTCTGTAAAATTCACTATTTTCCCCACAAATAATCTGAAAAATGGATTGATATCACTTCGCGAGATCGAGACTATCATGATCAATGTTTTTACAGTTTTTCATACCGGTAGGTTTCTGAACCGAGACGTTTATTTAGGCTATCTGTTGTCTGTTATGATTTCAAGTTTTTAAATAAGCGTAATTAATAATATAGATTAAAATATCATCAAGTAGGACTGGTTACGATCGTATGGCAAAATTACCGTCTGCTGAATTTGTTATGTCTACATCTCGCCACAAGTAAGATCAGGGAAATGTAAGGTGGTAAGATTATAGCAAACACTGCAGTAGTATGGTCACTAACTAATACGTTTTTACTTGAATTTTATTAGTATTTAACTGGAAATGAAAACGTTCCCAGAGGAAATCCAGAAATAAGAAGGAAACCGATGGATTGTAAAATGATCGCGTTGAATGAATTAACCACAGGTTGAAGACTGTCATATACCGTGTAACCATCTACTAAAAGACTGCCGTGTATATTCTAAAGGCCATTATACGCATGTCTTGCAAGTTTGCCGATCCCATCATCACTAGTCAAGTACTGTCCATGGCAAACACAGAAGGGATTTTTTTTGTGTGTACTATCTAACAAAACAGCAGCCTTGCATCTAAATTTATTCAGTAATCACTGATACAAGGCTGCCGTGTGCCATTACTATTCTGAGGATGCAAAGATAGGCCAACTTATAATTAAATGGAATTAAAATTCCCAAATAGAATTAGAATAGTAGTCAACTTGGCTATTTAATTATAAGATCTTTCTTTTTATAGATAAAGAAAATAGATTTTTATCGTGCACCTGAATAGTTATAAATGCGTGGGACTACTTTGATAGCATAATATCAGCACCATTGGTTATTAGGACAGCTGCACTCTACAAGGCTACTTTAGTATAGGCCTATTATGATTCTTTATTTGGTCAACCAGGGAACAGTTAAATTTTCAGTTTCAACAGTCGCAATGAACAAAAAGATGCGACTCATTGTTATCAATATAATTGTTTTGCTGTAAAAATTATTGGTCTAAAATCCTACTGCTGACGACTGTTTATTATAATACTTCAAAATATTATATTTCGAGGTCATTAAATTCATTAATACTACCTTTCAACATCGTACAGTATTTACTATTTAGCAGGTATAGCAATGAATGTTGGTGGGCTTTTTGAAAGACAGTCTTATTTATCTTGTACCGTTGCTAAGGGGCGCTGTTTTACATGTCTTTCTTGGTTTTTTTTATCTTTATTTTTTTAATGTATTCATTCTTAATTAAAAAAGTAACATTCAATGATAAAACACAGAAAAGTACAAAAAGCAACTAATTCCCACAGTGGTTTCTTTGTTGAAAATCAACAAGGGAATTCGGATTAGGCCAGATCCGGGCTATTATTATTGATGTTGTTGATGTAATAAGGAAGGAAATATTGAAATCAATATGGTTCCTCTTTAGAGTAGCACATTAAATATTGTGTAAACAATTTAACTGTACCCTGGTAATATGCAAGGAGGTGGTTTGAAAATGAGCAAGAAAATATAGGCCATAAGTAGAATAAATAGCGGCAACATCGATCACAAAAAAAGAGAAAATTAAAAGATAAATCACGTTATGATGTAGGGGTTCACCCCGCTCAGAACTTAAATTAAACCCTGTAAACAGAACTATAAGTACAAAATTCTCACAATATTTTTAATAGCTCAGCTTTATTTCACATAGCAATTTAAGGGAAGTAAAAACTTTATCATAGATATGTTAATATTGTAATGATTGTAGTGTCCTGATGTATAATTAGAGGCTCGTGGTAGAAGCCTATTCTTATCATAGCCGTAAACACAACTAAATTTAGGTTATTTAGCAATACGTCTATTGGTTTTATCGTCAATAACATTCGTACTTTGTCCTAAAATAATGCGAGTCAAGGTCTCTTCTGTGCCACCAAGTTCTGTCTCTGTTGTTCTGATCACTGTGTTTCGTCAATAGCCTACCTTTCAAAGTCATACAATATAGCATAATACATAGACATTTTTGCCGCCAAGTTCCGTCCTAGTTTTTTGTTCTGCTCATTGTGATTCGTCAATAGCATTCTTTACTTTACGGAGATTATAACAGGTTGGTGTACCACAAGATGAGGAAAACGTTTTGTATTTTCTACATATAAAACTCTAGGCATAGGCTTTTTTTTATTGTGATCAATTACATGGTAAAGCCATCCACCAAAATTGACTAACGACGGTTAAACTGATTACGCAAGCCGACCACTTGTAGTACAATTAAAAGTATAATTTGAAATTGCCAAAAGAAACCTTTCAAATAGGCCTATCTTAGAGGAAGAGTTTCACCTAGATGTATAACGATTGCTTGCCAGAGATTATTTTTGGCCAGTATAAGTTCAACACTAATATAATTTGGCCCTTTTGTACAAATTAATTAAGAACCAACGGAGGATCTGTGGTGAAACTAAAGTCACCACGGCGTACGAATTCATATCCAGAGGTCCACGCCTAGTGGAACTAATCACAATATGATGAATAATCTAGAGATTAAAGGTATATAACAGGAGTAAGTAATAATTTGGTAAAAATAAAGAAATGCTATAGCGGGTGAACATGTAGGGCTAATCTAAGGAGAGAATAATAGTGAAATCATGGGCCCACTGTAAGCCTACGATTGACGTTCACGAATGACTGCCGCTGTAGTAAGAAACGGCTAATATCTTGATTAGGATTATTATGTCCTAGAGAATAGTCATGCGTTATGGTCGATATTCGGAAAGTCGCAGTCTGAACCACTTTACTATGTTTTAATCGTCACGTTCACACGGAGCTAGCAATATGCATGGCAGGTCTTCATATTATAAAAATCAAAGAGGTCACGTGTTTTATGCTGTGTAATTAAGATAGAGAACTCCAGTTTAAACGATAAAGCAAGGGCGGTTATAATTTTCAAAATTTACAAAAGCTGATCCCCAATGTCATGTTTTTAATTAATAATTATTTCTTCTCGACATAACAAATTTGATAATTAACAATTATTTTATCTTGTTTTAATCTGCGGTCATAAGGCGTATACCTTGTAAATGTGAACTACCTCAAAATGACATTTCGTTATGTTTTAAATTTACGCTTTAATGTTAAGAGAAACTAGTCTTAGTTAACGTGGTAATAGCCGTGGAGTGTTTGCCGTGTGTATTCCATTTAAATTGATCGTATACATAGCCCATTTTTACAGCGACCCACAAAGCCGCCCACCTCCTAAAGTTTACACAATCTATATAATTCAGTTGTCGTGCGAATTTAGCTTCAGAGGCAAACCGGTAGCAATTAAACCATAGGCAAGATTCTTTGAATATTGATTATGATAAAAGCATCTTAATCCAAAATATAAACGATGAAATACAATTACACCGACAAGCAGCTAATCATTCATAAACTATTATTTTTAAGTCGTCTTACATTAAAATAGCGTCAGAGGGCGCTATTTCATAAAGGTTAACAATTCGTTCCTTTAAGTTCTTAAAGGTTTTTGAAGCCCTGTTTTTACTTATTCAGTTCTCCAAAACTGTTGAAAGGTATTTTATATACTACAGTTTAGTGGCATCAAATACACGAGAAGACACAGCTTTAAACTATGTACGCACTATGAAGTTTTACCGTGACATAGACTTATCTGTGAATTTCTGCACGTGTAGAAAAGCTCAATTTTGAAGTACAGGAAATGACCATGTTTATAATCAAGTTGACGATACTGTACAGAATGGAGAACCTGGAATGTCAACATTCAGCAAGAAGATAGCTGTTTTTAACATTGACTTTGGCATGCTATACGAAAACGCATGTGAAAATAACTATTTCCTTGTCCATACAGCATGTATGTACTATAATAGACCTAATCATTTCCTGTCACAGCCATATATGGGCAAATCACAGTATTTGTCATAGTTAACTAGATACTACTTAAATATGGCGAATTTGTTGGCAATATTTTAATTAACTGGAGATAAATTTGCATTATAAATTATAAATTCAGATTCATTTGATTTTAGACCATGACTAAAAAAAACCCACTCACAACACTTTACTATTTTCATGAATTACAATTTTTTAATTAAAGGAGAAGTTTACCAATTTTATATAATTTAAGAACCGATTCATACTTAGTAATAATTATCTATTTTTAAAATTACGAATCTACTAGACGTGTTGACGTACATACATTTACATACATTTTACATACATACATACACATACCGTACTCTATACATTTTAGCCAAATTATACCCAACATTTGCTACATTAAAAGGGAGATCAATATCTTGTTTGAATTTACAATATGAACGCCTTAATATGGAAGTTTGACAGCGCCTTAATTACTCGGTCAATCTCAACTTTAGACTACATTTTTTGGTTCATTGTGAAATTATGACAGCTATAAGTGTAATATTGAGCATTATACAGGCGCCAATATTAGGTTTAAAAAAGCTATTTAGCAGATTTTGTTTAATGTTTTTTTTCATATTTTGTTAGCTGGAAATTATAGCCTATAGTTGCCAACTTGGGAGAGACATGGAGAAACCAGTTACGATCACCAATCAATAATCGCATGTCGGAAAAATCATATGTGAATCGATAAATCTGATTAGAGCCACGATGCCTCACAAACTAACGACGGTGCATTGTCCCACCTGGTCAGTAACAAGTCACTCAATCATATAACAAAGCGCTACGAATAAACCCATGGGATTAAGCCGGCCTAATTCAATTCCGTAGAAAATGATATCTATCTGTTTGTTGAACTGTATTGTTTAATTTTTGATTAGTGATTCCATCTCAAGTTTCGCTGATTTCTGGGTTAAGGGTGCGTGACATAGTAGCCAACAACATTTTCTTTGATTTATTGAATTCCTGTACATACCGTAACTTTCTTACCATTTCCAAATAATTACCAATAACTGTAATGCAATTAGCTTTATCTTTGGGAATTGGTAATGGCATTTAACTTTAATTCATTGGTTTCATGTAGTACACATACGCGTATATAGCGTGAAATATCGATATTTTGGAGAAGGATTTTGCATGCCAGAGGTCCAGTCTGACACAGTGAAAATAGGGTTAAACTCCGGCCATGTTAAATAATGTATAATTTAAGTATTTTATCCTTTGTGTGAAAAATAT
>NW_022750455.1:124167-125623 GCF_011630105.1 Anneissia japonica
GTTCCGCATTTGTTTTAATGTGAATAATTTTTATATCATTTACGCGTTATCGCAATCCTTGCGTTACCGCATGTTTCCACGATGATTTCGCCGCATGACGTTAACCTTAACTTTAACGTTAGCACCCAACATGCAGCGCGAAAGTTTCCGTCGTTTGTGTAAGCAAATAGAAATACGCATGCGCAAACCCGTAACTAACGTACGTCGAGCACGTAGAATCCTGAAATTAACGTAGGCCTATTCCGCAACGCAAGATGAATAAATGATGACGTCATCCGTTAACGTTAAGGTTAACGTCGTGCTTCGAAAACTGCCTATTATATTGATATTAATCATATTATAACGTTGCTTATAAGCATTAAAGTAACTGCCGCTGTAAATGTGGTTTGGCTCACAAATTATTCTCCAGTGCTCTCCTGCACGAGATTGTCTATATACTGCGTTGTGAAGCACTGCTCAAAAATGCAATACGCGCGCGTCGAGTATAACGACGTGTCTATGATGTCACCTAGTTCAGCCGCTATAAAGACTCATACTCTTTTATTGTATATTTGTAATTTCGTTGTCTGACGGTCAGATCGTCTGCCGGTAATCGTACATAAAGCCTATATGATTATAATCTATAAATCAAATAATTATCGACAGACATACAATAGTGGATGTGTTTCATGTGTTAAGCTAGAAGCATAGAGGTTATGATACTGACGAGCGGAAGCGCACCCGGCGTACAATCGGTAAACTTTTAACGCCTTTTATAATGCCATAAAATGACGAATCGTTTATTTCTAATCTGTTTACAATGTAAACATACTTAACTCTCTGTTATATGATTGGCTGCAATAGTTGGTGCTTAATTTATTATTAAATCACTCGCCTCTGGTATTGAAATTGTGGAACTGCTACTTTAACTGAGTAAATTTCAATGCTAGAAAAGTCCAATATCTTAGAGCTATCTATCACTACACATTTAAATAGAAATTGTTAAGTTAAGCTGACCAGTAACACAATAATTCAAATTTATGAAGAAAATAAAACAAATTACGAAAGGGGGCAGGCATGTCCTGACTTAAGTGCCAGAATCCAGGGAGTCATTGCAACCATAAACTCCACATCCAGATAAAAGTTCACAATTAAAAAAACTATCATTTTGACGTAGACAATTTCTGCGATTTACTAAAGTTGGTTACCATGCAGTGTAATGCCTTAATCAATTACAGTAGAACCCCTGCTTTGGGACACAATTATTAAGGGGATCAACGCCCATACCTTTTAACGCTACGGCCAACCCCTATTCAGGGGACACCCCTATTAAGGGACACTATTTTGGTCCCGAAGGTGTCCCTATATTTGCTAATTAGCTTTCAGGCCTATATATATACTGTCTCTTATACACATCTAGATGTGTATAAGAGACAGGATCACGATGTGCTTTTACCCTTTCTAAAATGTTACTCCT
>NW_022750455.1:126845-147961 GCF_011630105.1 Anneissia japonica
TAATACATATCCCGCAAACTAAATTTTCAAAAGTCGTCACAATAGGCTCTTTATGAAGTACTGTAGAATAAATACGTCGTGACCACCAAATATTTGTGTTTTCAGAATTTAAGTTCAGAAATCTGGGATCAAAAGGAAACTATCCTAACCTTTAAATTGTGTCGTTCTCAATGAGATCAAGAATCATTTACGAACCTACTCTGACTGATGACACTCTTCTTCCATAACATTTTTCATGTAAACAGTAAAAAAAAAAATCAAATTTCTAAGTTAAGTAGCACAGTCAAAGTGACATCAACTTTTGCCTGCGTTCGCACTTTATAGCCGTAACAAAATCGTGAAAGCGAATTGTGATTGGAATTTTTATTCATTTGTCGGTAGATGTGATCGTAGTTCAAATCAACTTTACTTTACTCGTTACTTTAGGAGCAAAAAAAAGTCGGCTACAACATTGATATATATATATATATATATATATATATATATACATTTTCTAGACTTAACAATAACTCTAACAATCAGAATGGTTATTAATAGTCAATATAGGCCTAGACATATTTACATCGCCGTGTCCATAGCAACATTAATTGTGTTGATGGAGATGAAGCGAGGAATCTCCTCATTGGAGAAAATAAATCGGCAGGAACAATTTTTCAACGTTTATGTGTCTGTAGATGTGCTTATAAGTCATCTTTAAAATACAGGTTACGACTCTCGATTGCTTAAATAACATGAGCATACGCGCTTTTGTAAATATTACTTGCGTGCGCGGCGCTATTTATTTTTGTATTTATCTAACACCCAAATTTGATCGGTGACTCTCAGGAACATTGGTGCGCTATAAATTAAAGCATTAAAAACGAACTAGTAAAATTAAAAGAAACACCCAGAATCAAAACTTATACCGCATTATATAAATATGGTGTACAAAAAAATACAATAATCTTAAATACAATAGACAAACGTAAAATCACGCGACGGTTCACAAAGCCATCAACTCCAGTGCGCGCATATACAGACATTCATTATAATATCAGTTTATAGAAAACAGTGGTATTCTCATGTTAATAAACCATTCATTTGGATTTATGGCTTCTACGATGCACAGGTAATTGATCAATTTCAATTGAACCGATCGCGAATGTTCGTTTGGAATCTTTCATTTTAACTTAAAACTTATAATTTAATTTATTTACGTTCTTGTTCTAAGGATTTTCGTAGTACACTAATTGTTTTATATAATTCAATTCTGTTTATTAGCTTAGTCTCATCACTCCTCATTTAGAAGGAACTATCAATACATTAAATGTCACCAACTATTCAAAATGGTAATTTCTAAGTCTGGGCCTAGAATAACTTACAGTTATTAATATTTAACATACTTACTCCAATTTGTTGTCATTAATGGGCACGTTTATACATGGAAATTTACTCAGCCAGAAATAAACATTACTTATAGATTCGCGTTGCAATGTTCTGAAAAGCAAATTAATGTAAAAAAGTGAATATCACTGGTTCTGAACTAACATATTCATATTCACATTGTGTTGTTAATATTTGGTATCTTCAGTTGCTATGGTACCACCGTTTTTCTAATCTGTTGAACACACTCTATCCACTACAATACAGTAATACTATTATTATACTTTAAGTCCGAGTATTGACAATTTTTTTTCTGGTGGGGGAAATTGATCGTCGTATCGACACCTTTTGCAAAAGAAGTATATCTCTATACAATGTTTTATGACGTCTCACAGCTGACTCTCGCGCGTGTTTGATTTCTAACGGACCCTCAAGCGGCCGAAGAAATTAAAAGGAGGTCGATCTTGATACAAAATATTATTAATAATTAGGATGTTTAGCAGGTAGACCGCATATTCGTTTACACTGTATTTTCGGGAGTGACGGCGCACTCTAATACTAAGGATAGGTTAATTCAAATTATAGTCGGTTTGTTTTACTTCGTTTGGTCCTGACAACAATTTCCATGGTTTCAGCACGTCCCTCCTTAATTCCCTGTTGTTTTTTTGTGGGTACTTCATTTACCAAAAGAGTACGATACTCCGATTATCAAACTCACTTAAAAAGAAAAAAAAAAAACATAACAAAGTGCAATAAATAATAACAAAGTGGAAATAATCAGAAAAATACATTCATAATCCCATGCAATGAAGAAACCGAGAAAATGTCACCAAGATGGTTGTGTTAACAGTTTGCTTAATAAAACATAAAAACCAATTACAACAAATGGAAATAGCTGATGAATACATTTACAGATCCAAAGAGGTGATGAAAGCGGCAACATCAGCCTAGATGATTGTGAGATTTCACAGTAAACTTGTTTGTATTAACACAAAGACCATAACAAAGTGCAAATGAAATAAGCAGAAAAAAACATTCAGAAATTCAAAAGTGGTGACGGAAGAGGACTCGTCAACTAAGGATGATTGTGTGACAGTAAATTTGATTACCGTTGCCTCGCTGCATCATGAACGTATAAGCGCATGATGGGTAATCAGGGGCGAATCCATTAATGTTCAAAAGGTGTGGGGCGAAAGGGGGTCGAAAGTGGCACTGATCGAGACAACACTACCATGTAGGGGTCGGAGGCATGCTCCTGTGAAATTTATGTTTTTTAGACTCCCGAAAATAACCTTTGAGGCGTTTAGGACGATCATTTTTTTTTTCCTCTTTTTTAAATTTTACAAAAAGAGGGGAGGGGGAAAATCCGCCCATGGTAATGACTTTTTGCTATCTTCGGCTACCCAAATGTGAACAAATTTACCTACTTTAGGTGTATTAGTATTGGTGTTAATATTGATGTTGGTATGTGTATCGGTGTCGATGTTGATATTTGTTTTGGTGTTGGTAGGCCTATTTGTTTTATTTATTTTTTCTATATTGGCATTGGTATTGATTTTAGTATTGATGTTAATATTAGGTGTTATCGTATTGGTATATAATAATAATAATAATAATAACAATAATAATAGCAATAATAATAATAACAATAATAATAATAATAATTATTATTATTATTATTATTATTATCATCATAATTATTATTATTATTGAGTTATTATTATTGTTATTGTTATTATTATTATTAGGTGTTATTGTTATATTGTTTAAATGCTGTTCTTAAATATTGATCTTACAAACTTTGAATTTTACCAATTCAAAATGTCAAATAGCCTCTGAACTACAAACAAAATGTGTTAAATGAAACATTCCAAATAAGGGCAGACAAGGCACTTTGATTCTTATTAATTAGATCTTCATTGTGAGGAATGTTGAAATATATTGAAGATATTGAAAACTAAGGTACTAAACTGGATTTATAGACGCAAACTTATGTAAGGCTATATGTCTGTTAAATTGAAATACAAACTCAACCTTGATAATGTATCGATTTAAAACTTAAATTACTCCCACATTGTATCATATTAGGATGATTCAATATTATAGCATTATGAGCAAGCACGTTTTATGATGCAAATATTACGTTGAACTACTACTGTACCGTTCCGTTCCTTGGTAACCGTCAATTTGGGACGGTTACCAAGTTAGTATGCCTAATCTGTTTACTGTCCTTGGTAACCGGCAATTGGGCCCCGACAGTTACCAAATTAATGTCTGTTTACTGTGTTTTGTAACCGTCAATTGGGGACGGTTACCGAGTCTTATGTCAGTTTACTGTAGTTGGTACCCGTCAATTGGGGACAGTTACCAAGTCAATGTCTGTTTACTGTGCTTGGTAACCGTCAATTGGGTACGGTTACCAAGTCAATGTCTGTTTACTGTGCTTGGTAACCGTTAATTGGGGACGGTTACTAAGTCAATGTCTGTTTACTGTGCTTGGTAACCGTTAATTGGGGACAGTTACTAAGTCAATGTCTGTTTACTGTGCTTGGTAACCGTTAATTGGGGACGGTTACTAAGTCAATGTCTGTTTACTGTGCTTGGTACCCGTCAATTGGGTACGGTTACCAAGTCAATGTCTGTTTACTGTGCTTGGTAACCGTCAATTGGGTACGGTTACCAAGTCAATGTCTGTTTACTGTGCTTGGTAACCGTCAATTGGGTACGGTTACCAAGTCAATGTCTGTTTACTGTGCTTGGTAACCGTTAATTGGGGACGGTTACCAAGTCAATGTCTGTTTACTGTGCTTGGTAACCGTCAATTGGGTACGGTTACCAAGTCAATGTCTTTGTCTACTTTAATGTTACTTTCAAGAAACCAAATGGCGTTTCTACACCTTGTCTTAATATCTGTGGTCTCTCGTTTGTATCAAATATTATTTCAATATACTTAAGTTGAAAATAAATAGGCCTACTAAACAAAATATTAAAATGAAGAGATATTCATAATTAACCAGTTAATCGATTTCTATCTCCCTGTCTTTTAGATTCTTATATTATTTCAATCACTTGAACTGAACGCATGTAATTGAACAATGTGGCTGTAGGACTTCTTGTTTAGCGTTTCGATTAATTTTAAAGAAGCACTATATAAGGAATCATTTTTATTATTATTGTACACAGCAGAAATTCAATAGAAGATTCTAAAAAATTATTATTAGTGTATTCAATATTCTTATAAAAATGAAAACAAACGCTGTATATTGTTACACAACTGGAACCGCTACAATAACATACAGCCTTTGATACATCTAAGTACAGAGACGAGAACAAAACCTGAAAAAGCTTACTGGAACAACAACGCTATCGACAACCGATCCAATTTGGATGTTGGATTAGCTTTCAGGATTGCTTGTTAAAATAATTTTAATTTCTCCACTCATAACTTCGCTAAGTTTTTAACGCAATTAATTTTAATTTGTTTATCTGTCTACACCTCTGACATAGATTAATGAAACAAAATAGAGAACATTATAATAAAGTTAAGTAGCAAACCTCAATATACTGTACTTATAAGATAGGTATATAGGTCATATACATATGTATATAATGATGCTGTATCAGAGCGTGTTTTCGATAGTTGTCTAGATGCACTTTTTCATGCACCTGATCTATTAGTTGTAGGGCTACATTCTATAACAATATTTTGTGTATATGTTATATCAATTTTTGTGCACTGTTTTTATCATTTACATAGATGAACCAACGATCATATTCAGCTCGTATATGTATTGTTAAGAATGTTTTCCACAGATGACGATAAAGATGATGACGTATTCGTATTCGTTATAGTTTTCGTAAGGTTGCGAAATCTCCATTATTTGCCGCGATACTGACGCAAACCCAACAACCGTAAGGAAACTGAACATCACGCACGCGCAGTATGTACTACTGTACCTTGGTGACGCATGACGTCAAAGCCACACTCATCTTTTTAACAAATGGGAACAGCTACTTGCGTTTAAAGCTGTATTCACACCGAATCCGAATTTTTGGATCGGAAGGCCTACCGAACCGATCAGAAAATCGAAATTAGTGTGTAAAATTAAGGACGCTGTCGTTCAGTGCATCGGAAACGCGGTCGGAAAGTGTCGGTTTTTCCGATGTGATACAACATTATTCGTAAAAAACAAGAAACTTGTTTCAGTTTTGGCATTTTACAAGACCTGTATCTTAGTTCATAAGATTGGATTTATCACTAATCTATTCTCCCCTATTCTAAGAAAGTACTGTAAAAAAAGATGGCCATTGCTGCGTTTGTGTGTAACATATTTGCCTTTAAATCCTATGGTTATGTTTAATCAAATATCAATGGTTTTCTTTATGGCTAATACAAGGAAAATTCATTCTGTAATAAGCATTTTTTAACGGCGCAGTATATACCAAATCACGTACTATATCTCCATTATTGGCGAGTCGCCGTTTGATGAATGGAATAAAACATATTCACAATTTTAATAGAAAACCAGTTTGATTTATAACCACAAAAACTGCACACATTAGCAAGACTTAGGTTCAGTCCGTCGAATCGATACTAAGTTGTTCATTTAATATTTACTGACTGCATTTCATAGGGGTCCTTCTCAATGCATTTAGAAATACGCTAATTAAAACAAATACAACATACAATTAAAGTATGCCTACAAAAAAATATTCCCGAAAATACACAAACACATATACAACCACAGGCACAATACACATCTAGATGTGTATAAGAGACAGCTGTATATACATATATATATATATATACAAATAAATATACAAATATATAGATACATATAAATACAAACAGAACACAAAGTCCATCGGCAACACACATTTTTATTTATTTTTTATTTTTGACTTATTATTACTATTATTATTATTATTATTATCATTATTATTATTATTATTATTAATAACACTAGAATAATTTTTTTTAAAGGGTCTAACTACAGAAATTTAAAGATGCAATTTGTTTTTGTGGGTTTTTTTTGGGTTTTTTTTGCCGAGGGTTTTACAATGACGCAATCGGTTGCCTTTGCTGTCTATGGCATCAACATGATGGTTAAAATTAGGCTTTGAACGAATCCAAAAAGATGCCAAAATCTTTTTTTGTACATAAACTCTGCTAATACAAGTAGGCCTACAATTAAGGTTATAATTAAAAATGAAGGGGGATTTTTTTAAGAGTAATAATCAAAAAAATAAATTTATAAGTCCCTAGCGACAAGGTTATTCCATACTGCACACTCGGTGAATAGTTGGAAATGTGAGGTCAAAATACAAAATTGGAATAAGTTTAAGTTGTTATTTGTCGTTGATGTATGGACGCTTTATTTTCTGCACAAGACTATACTATAGATGCACTTATACGTGGGAATGTTTTTGAAATATTCTGATCACTGACGAATTTGTAATACCCAATTAAGCTCAATACGTAATTTCGTCACATCTTAGTCTTTAACTTTACAACCATCAAGGTAAGAGTTAAGTAACAGTCAGATTATCCATTACTCTCTCTAAATGCAAAATAAAGAGTATAACTCTAAAAGAGTACCTACGGGGCTTACTCCAATTCTACTCTTCTTTATACTGCATTGGTGTAAACACTGTAGGCACTCGTTTGTATACAGTATAGAGGTTTTATTTTAACTAATAGATTTATGCAGATAAATTTTAGGCTTTTAATTATGCGACGATTAACCTCATCTTTATATAATGTATATAGAAGGGCAGGCCTACAGATAAAAAAGAAAGACTGATATAAATGTATACACGGATGGACGTATTTTAAACATTGCATTCGAGTAATAAGTGTAAGCCTTTGCTAACTGCCACGTTTTACACATTACGTGATTCACACGTCTAACCATTATTAAAGGAGGATTGCTAACTGCAAACAATAATTGAAATATTAGAAAATATTAATATTATTAAGGTGTGTTTATTCAATAAAAAAGATAATCTGGGCTGTAAACCCCACCTTTAATTTACTTTAATTTGAATCCACATACCATAATTTATGGTCGAAAAAAAAATGTAAAGAAACATAGGCTTACATATGTATATTTCACCTGTCGGCAAACACATACGCATTAGTTTCAGTTTTTTGTTTGCCTGATCGTACTCATTGAAACTATTCTCTACAATTTCCGCTACTTTTTAAAGAAGATTATTTTTAGTGACGTCAGATTTATCTTTTATGTGTCGACATATTTTGTATAATTCTTTCATTTGTAATTCTCAAAAGTCCAATTGGTATAGCAAACACCACCTGTACAAAATCTCCGCGAGCGTTTTTAACGAATAAGTTGACATGTTTAACGTAAGTAGATTGTGAATTGGTTAATGTTTTTGTTCTACTTAAAACTGTTCATGTTCAAAAGAACTTAACTTCTGACTTCGATTCATCAACTGGAAACTGACACAGAAAGAACGTCCTAATTTATACGGGAAAAAAATGTGTCATGTGCTTATATTAAAGGTGCTAACGACCTATAGGAATGTATTTGTACCGGTTTTGCAATAATCGACAACTTTAATTGCTATATACATACATATAAATGGCCATGTATATAGATAAGTAGGTTGATAACCTTCATATGATTTTTTCGTTATGTTTTATAGGCCTAATTAATTGAAATTAAGCGGTTTGTTGATTTCCTGTGTTTCTTAGTACAGAGGGAGACTTCTTTTCAAAATGAATGCTGTAAATTTTGTGAATTTGTAAAAGTAAATAATAAATAAAGTCAATGTAACATCAACCTGTATTATGGAGTGTATTTAACTGGCACTAAATCACCTAAACTATATAAACCAAGCTTGTTTTTAATTTTGTTTTTTCTGAAAATTTAAGATAATGTAAATCCCGCTCAACCTTCTTCCCTCAGGAACTTGAACATCCTTGCGAAAAACTCTTGAGTGAGAAGATGTGCTATTCACCTATTTAAAAATGAACTATTTCCTGGATAAGTCTGTGGAAAATGGGCACTTCAGTCCCAAGTGGAATCGTATTTGATGCAATTATTATCAAGATTGTAATTTAGATACAAAACAAACATGTACGAAATACATTCAGACACAGGTGTCGCAAAAACAGGGCGCTTTCGATTTGCGCGACGACGTAACGCTAGAACGGATTTAGTCCAGTCGACAACGAGTCACGGATGCGCAGACGACTTAGTGATTTCATTACATTCTAGGCCCTACTACTAGCCGCTGTCCCTGCTATGCGAAAAATAGTTAAAGAATATACAAACCATATATTAAATATGCGTTTGGTAAACGGCAAATATATTTTCTCGATCTAATGGACATTTCCGGGGTGTCCATCAAACTTACCAACTGGCCAATCAGACCGGGGCCAGAAATACATTCGTATTGTCTCACAGACGCACGTGTCTGCGTACGTTCTTACACTGTCGTTTTGTGGGACTTTATAGAGAGATGGGGAAGGGGAAAAGAATGAGAAGAACTGCGAATGGTGTTGTAATGCTGTAATGTTAATCAGCACCATCGACAGTGAGATTATTGGAAAGAAAAAAATCAGTCACTCCAAATTAGATACCCAAATTGAGGTTAAAATCTGGGACAAGCCAGCAGCTCATGACGTTAGCATACCTCTGGTAAATGTGCAGTTTAAACAAGAAATATGATAGGTAGCGAATCCATGCTTCTCCACGTTTAATGTAGGCCTAATAGCTTTGTAATGACTACGGAAATAACCTAGATTGTGATATATGTCAGAAAGAAGAAATCTTCAGTCGCATTGTATATGGATATGTATCGTTTTAAGCCGGCCAATGTAATTATAATAATGGCAAAATATAGGCATATAATGATATATAAAATAATAATATGTAGGTTTATATTAGTATTAATGATGGTGATAATAAAAATAATAATAATAATAATAATAATAATACTGTAATAATAATAGTGATAATAATAATAGTGATAATAATAATAATAATAAATAATAATAATAATAATAATAATAATATAGTAATAATAATAATAATAACATTAATTACAATAATACCAATGGTGTTGATGATGAAAATTATAATTATATTAAAAATGAAAACAATAGTAATGAAGTTAATATTATTGTTATTAGTACTACAGTAATAGTTAGTTATATAGCACTAATAATAACAATATGCCTATTAGTACTACAGTACTAATTGTATTGTTAATGTAGATTAATGACATTAAATGTCGTGGCCGTAGTAGTAGTACTGGTGGTGGTGGTGGTGGTGGTGGTGGTGCTGGTGGTAGTACTGGTGGTGGTGGTAGTACTGGTACTGGTGGTGGTGGTGATGGTGGTAGTAAAGGAGCAGTAGTACTGTATTTTACTAATAGTAATTTGTATATAATACTAAGTAATCCCATTATTATCAAAGTTGTCGGCTATAATACTGACAGAATCAGAACTTCATAATAATCATCCGCCGTCAGCCCATCAGACCCAGTGTGTGAAAAGCTGAGCTGGTTAATAAATGATAACTTTAAATACACGAAGGAATAGTTATGACATAATCCTTCTGTATTACATGCCATGGAGCATGATGCGGTGATTATTGCAATCATTTGACAAACATTTCTTCCAAAAATGAATGACAGATTCTCTAAGGAATAAAATAATCGGTACGACATTAAAGTTAGGTGAAATTCGAAACAGTAAAATTATATTTCGACATGAGTATGAGGACACCTATTAATGAAATTCAGAGCAATCGTATGTCTACGCTTTTAGATTTACTGATTACTCAACACATTCCGCTGTATCGATCTTCAGTCGTCGTATTTTTGCGTGGCTGTACGCTAATTGTCTCTACCGTAAAGTTGTACGTGCGGATCATCTTTTGGCCTAGGCCTAATAGTCTGGTCTATCTCAGTTTCAAGTACCTTACTGCCGAAAAAAAAACTATAACGAACTGCAGAAAATCAGAAAAAAAAAAGCATCAGATCAATCACAATTGATAAACTTTAACATAATAAGCAGAGCGGCCAATACGAAAAATACTATTCAGTAGGGTGATTTCACGTGGCCTTAAGCCTGGTCTCCATAAAATCGCTACACTGTCGCTACAGTGTTTTTAGTGCAATCATTATCTGTGTAGCAGTCCCCGAAGCAATCGGGAAGGCCCCATGATCCGATCGTCTAATCAGCATCACCAACAGCTTTCGGCGATAGCGATTGTATGGAAACCAAGCTTTATAAGTAGTAGGCCTACTAGTAATATAATTATTTTCATCATCTTATTTAATAAGGAATCAACTGAAATTATGGTAATCGTTGTAATTTTGATTGGATGAATGATAAATAAAATGATAGTAAACGAAATATTGTATATCATATATACACTCTATGATATACAATATACACTCAATATACACAATATTTCGTTTATTATATTGTATATTATATATTGTATATATAATATACAATATTTCGTTCATTATATATTATATATACATATAATATACAATAAAATAAACGAAATATTGTATATTATATATAGTATATTATGATATGATATATTATATAGGTATTGATATAATGTGATATTATATAACATGATATATCATATCATAATATGAGTATAATTATGATATGATAGACATGATATGATATAAGATAGGGGATGATGATATGAAATATGATATAAATAAATGCAATATATACCGGTAAAAAACAAAAATATCATCAACGCTTAAAATTTGTAATACGGCTGAGACAATGCATTGTATTGTAGAACGTGACGAGAGCCAAGGGAATAATGATTGAGAGCGACGGTTGAAGCACAGACAGTGGACTTAGTCTACAACATCATCATCGCTTTGGGGCTTACTTTTTACATTATTATTACAACTAATTCACAATGCAGGGGACGATTCATGTTGTATTCCTCATGTTATATTTAGCAGCCACTATATCGTTGTCCATCGACTGCTGGCTCGAACCGACCATTCCCCTTAGCGATGCTTATAAGACGATTTAGCCTATCCCTGTCCAGTATTACAATGGACCTTTCCGCTAAGCCCCGCCCATTATTATTGTTGCTAAGGTCCCACAAGACGACAGTGGTAAAACATACGCGAACACGTGCGTTTGTGGGCGGGACAACACGTGTGTTTGTGAGACGCGCGCGTATTCCTAGCGCTGTTCTGATTAGTCAGTTGTTAAGTTTGATTGACAATCCGGAAAGGTGTATTCTCTTTCCAACCAAGCAGACAATAATTACACAACCCACATACTACATACCTACATCATTAGGAAAAGAAACGGGGGATGAAGGAGACATTCTAAAATTTAATTTGTAAGTATATCCGCATGGACAGCCTCTGAATGTATATTGTCAAAAACTACTTCTAATTAAAATTAAATAGATGGTGACTTTCTTATTTTTAAGAAAATCGATTATAATCTCGTTTGATTTTCTAAGATTAATTTCCAGATATTATTCTCACATTACTGAATAAAATCATAAATCTTAGTACAACAAAGTATAAGGTGCTGATATAAGGGATTCAGCGACTAGAGACTTATTTATAGATAATTATGTTCAAATGTACGTACATTATGATGCTCGTAGATGACATATTACGACAAATTTAAATATTGATCTTCTAACTGTAGTCTCAGCAGTGCTTTTATGTTCCGTTTACGCAAGTCAATCGTGAGTCCCATATAAAGGGCGACAACTACAAGGACGAGAAATACACGCCGTACGGCCGAGGGGACAAGGGCCCGTCTGCAATATTGGTGACTTGCTATTATTATGCTACTGTAGTTGGTGTCACCGTTGCGTTGATTTATGTTTGTTGCTGCCCTATATGAGCAGAATACTAACAAATAAATGCATGTCTGACAAGGATTAAGTTCAAATTTGAATGATTGCTACGGTACTATTAAAGCGGCAATCCCATCATTTCCACGGCATGGTCGCCAGACCTCCATGCTGTACACGAACAAATTCAACACAACTAGCACCTATCACATCAGCCTCCTCTTGCGTGCAAAATAATCTACACTTGTGCGTAATTTTAAGTGCAATATTTTCTTCACGATATTTTTGACATCCTTTTATATTTTTGTGCACATCAAGATGTTGGTCAATTTACGCGTAATGGGCCTTTCCGGCGCGCTAAGCCACGTCCCTTGGATATCGTTGCTAAGGTCCTGCAAAACAAAAGCGTAAATGTACGTAAACACGTGCGTTTGTTGGGACAGCAGCATGTGTGTGTATAGGGACACGCGTATTCCCGGCCCTGTTCTGATTGGTCAGTTATTGAGTTTGACTGACACTCCGGAGTATTATGCTCGAGCGCAAGTTTTAAGCACAGTGGATTGGCTAATATATAAGTGTGCGTCTTCTAGGCATATTTTTTAAGCTGAGATAATCATAACTACGGTCCGTTTGCACGGTGCTGTATGTAGCTCATATATAAACTGATAGCACTCGTGTTCTGTGGCTGCAATTTAATGGATCCTAGCTGATGATGAAGACCTAAAATGTTTACGTTTACAACAAGCATAGAAGTAAAAATGCGGGCTCACTAAAATTAAATGATGACTTTACACCGCAAATGTCATTTTAATGCAGGCGAACTGGTTCTTAAAAATATGCAGAGGACGTTTGATTATGCGCAAATGATGTCACAGCAACCTCGTTCATTATCCAACTTCTTGTCAAATACTGAAGTTGTAGCCGATTAATCGCACAGCACCAACCTGATCATTTAGAGTTGCACATGAGAAATTGATTTGAGGTGAATAGATCGTAATAGCTAATATACATTCAAATTCAGGTATTTTACTAAATACTTCTCGTTTTTTTTTCTGTGAATGTAGAGTTATCAGCTAGGCTATATTCCTTCCTTGTAATAATAATTTTAAAAAAATGTTGTGTATGTAAATAACAAACCTGTCCTCTTAAATTTATATTGTTAATTAAATGCTACTTGCCTTTTGGCCTCATCTGTTTAAATTCATGATTTTCGAAGCGATTCTAAGGCGTTAAAGGATAATCAAGACACCACCGTTTTTAGTTACTGGTTCGACAATATTAATGTAGATGTTTTTCAATGTTAACAGCAGCGCACACTGTGCCGATGGGCGTTTCGCAACGAGGTGCGTTTAGGGGCGATCCTCTCAGACGGCCACCGAAATTCAGCAGGCGGCGTTTTGCGTCATCAAGCGCTCAGAGACAGCGACACAACGACGATCCACTGACGGTCTGGGCTGGCTTTGAGTCGGGCAATAAATAATTCGATTCAAACATTTATTTTGGAAGTTCTCTCATAAATAACATGGAGGTTTTTATGTACCACATGATAAATACAATGTCCAAATTGTAACAGAAATAAATTCTCGTTGGTTACACAAAACAGCAAACAAATCATCAATAATCGGTAACCGCGCATTCTATACATTAAATACTTTTTTTTTAATGACAAAAAAATTGATCTAATTTGCTTTTCTTTTGTGTCCAATTAAAACGATGCTTTTTAAGTTGCTGATTATTAAAGTATTACATATGTTTAATAAATGAGTGGTAATAAAACATTTAATTATTGGTTTATAAGTATTAAAAATGACGGTTTGAAATATTAGTATGAGCCCCGCCCACTTGAGATGACTGAAGTGTGAGTAGAGCTAATGACGTAGACTCGGTATAACAATCACAGCCATCCTGTTGATGTAATACAAACATCGTATAGCGCGACAAATAAAAGAGGTTCAGTTGGGAAGGACTGATCTAAAGAAGGAATCAAAGAAATGGAGCAGCTTTATAAATTTGAGCCGCTAGAAAGCGAATTTGAAGAAGAAAGAATTGAAGACCAGGCTTTAGAAAAAAAATCGATAAGGCAACACTAACGAATTTTGAGCACTATACTAAATACTGTCCTACTCTAGGTACTCACTAATAATACAGGCCTCGAAATTGGTACGAAATGACCATGGCAACAATTGCCGACGTAAATTTGACCGTTCCTCGGCAGTTTTTGTATTTTGAGTTTCACTTCCGTGTGTTAGGGTTTTCACCATCGTTTTTTTTTTTTTACTTTCGAAGGAGTCGGCGGTGAACGATCAATGTTATCTGATGTGTGACAGACACAATGACCAATTAGCTATGCATTGATTGGATGATTGGATGGTTCAAAATGTTATCGTAGTCCTACCTGTACAAACGTCCCAGCGATAGAATGGGCTAACATACCGGTAGCCCTTTCGCGGGACTTTTGAGATCTGTTAACGTGGGCCTAGGATAACGATGATCCAAATTCGTCACTAGAAGAAATTAATTTGTTCGAAAATTGGTATCTAAGCAATCACTTACGTATGTTTAAGACTATAGTAAGTGGTGACACAATCCTATTTAAAAAATGAACTGATATTTGTCCGTCTTTTTTAGAGCTGGTGGGACCGTTGTTCTAGTAGTGGTAATTCAAATGCTCACATAGCTCTGGCAAATTTGTCGTCCGGTTGAATGTGCGCGCCCAGGCTTAAAGCCAGGCTCCGGAGGAAAAAAAATGTTTATTATGTTATACAACTGATTTCTCTAATAGGCCTACACAAAAAGGGTGTTTGAAGAAAAAAGGTTGGAAAGGTTAATAAGACACAGAGTATTGAATATTTAAAAAAAAAAATCTGTATCTCATTAACCGTTCCTGAGTTTCTCGTCAAACGCCCCTTTTGTGTTTAAAAAAAAAATCAGTTGTACACCATATTAAATACTTTGTTTCCTTTGGAGCCTGGCTTTAAAGGAAAAGGATATGGAAAGTAGGTATTCTTTTTGCGAAGTTGCAAAACAAAACTTAATCAGTATTACCTTTCACGATCAATTCGACAATAATACATCGAGTGAAACAAACATATGAAGGAAGACTCGTTATATTGTAAATGTATATTCATAGATATTTTCAAAATAGTTGTTCCTTAGACTCACAATCTGTTTTGAATTGAGGGAAACACGTCGCTCTACTGCGATAATGGACCATGATTTATTTAGTATATAATTAAATTACATTGGGTAAAGAAAAAAGGATACGAAGAAATTGAAATTCTTTATTTAGAGTCCAGGACGTGACATGAATGGGGCTTGGAAATGGGGAGACCGAAAACCATGAGAAGAACATAACACAGGATGTTTCAGGATGCAAGAAGTGAGGTGAGGTGAGTGAGTGGGTCTGACTATCTAAATGCTGTCTCTTATACACATCTAGATGTGTATAAGAGACAGCTATACATTAAATACTTTTTTTTTAATGACAAAAAAATTGATCTAATTTGCTTTTCTTTTGTGTCCAATTAAAACGATACGTCACAATTTATTTATCTTGCGTTGCAGAGTACGTTGATTTCAGGATTTTACGTGCTCGACGTACGTTAGTTACGGGTTTGCGCATGCGTAATTCGATTTGTTTACAAAAGGGGCGGAGCTATCGCGCTACATGATGGGTACTAACGTTAAAGTTAAGATTAACGTCGTGCATTGAAAACTCCCGATTTATATATATGTACCGTACATTTCCTTTGTTGGCGCTACTCCCTCCTTATGATTTTTGTATAGACAGTATGTCATTTTGCTGTTTTCCCGTTTCTTGTGCCAATTTGTTTTAATGGTATCTTAAAGCTCGGTCAACGCTATCAAATTTTCTTTTTCAAAACTGTTATAGGCCTATGCCCATATATAGTCATGATGTGCCCGGATAGTCATGATGTGCCCATATATAGTCATGATGTTCCCATATATAATCATGATGTACCTTTAAATGGTCATGGTGTGAAGTCATCATGACATTTATTTAGGCATATCAATTTTTTGCCAAATAAAATTTGAATAGCTTGGATCGGGCTTCCGTACGGTAGCGTATTTTGTCCATGATCCATGTCTCGCCACTAATTATTATACATGCTACATTATCTTAATCAAGACGTATTTTGATTTTCCGTTATTGCTACCCAATGCAAAATGGTAAATTTCACCCTAGAAGAGTGTCTACGGAGCTCAATCAAATTGAAAAATCACTCCGAAAGGATGGAGTAAAATCTCATAGTTCTAGTGTATTATGGGTTCGATAGCAGTTTGTGGTTAAATGCCATTTAAAAATATTATTTTTTAATTTAATCATAGAATAGATTAAAATCCATGCACTTATTTAGAAACTTGGAAAGTTAGATTTTGTTATTATTGAAGCCAAAATATGTTTGCTAAAACTTAAAATTAATTTTTTTAATAGACCAGGTTAATAGAAGAACTGACACAACATCTGGCTTACTGAAAATCCTTCATAAGTTAAAAAGAGGGAAAAGATAAAACAAAAATAATAAAAACCCCATCTAATTTCCATTTAAAGTGCATTAAAATAGAAACAGTGGCATAACTAATAAGGCGGTCATAATGTGCAGTCATAATCAATCAACTATATATAATGTAAAGGAGCCGAATAATGGTAGTTGATCGGATTCCAAGAAATACGCTGTCTTTTATATCCTGTTCTAATTGGTTTCTTTGTATTTGCATTTGTACTTTTTTTCTAAAAATAGGTCTGCTGTTTATTAGAATTAAGACGTATAAGCAAAGTCAGATTGTTACTATTGACAATGATGATGACGACGACGACGAAGAAGATGATGGCGATGACAAGCTGATGATGATGACGATGACAATGATGATGGGGATGATGACAATAATGGTGGTGATACCGGGGATGATGACAATAATGGTGGTGATACCAAAGATGATGATGATGATGATGATGGTGATGATGATGATTATAACCATGATGATGGTGGCGACGATGGTGATGATGATGATGATGATGATGATGATGACGAAGATAATGATGATAAGAAATATAAAGAGCATGGTGACGACGATGCGATTTCATTCACGTAGATTATTGGGTTAAAGGCACTTGTTGCATTAATGGCTGTCGGGGGTGTGGTTGGTGGATTTGCGTCGACTAATGGTGGTGACGATAATAATGATAATGACAACGATGAGGATGATAACTGTTATGATCAGCATAATGATGATAATGAGGAAAATAATTATAATAATAGCTGTGACAATAAAAATTATGGAGACGATATTGATTAGAAAAATGATGGTAGATAACGAATTATAAATTACTTAGCCCATCGCAAAAAGAAAGTATACTAGCAGTGTATGTTTACATTTGACTGATACCAATGATTATGACAGTGCATTTTATTATTTATGTTAACGTGCCTGTGGGAATAGTATGCGGTTTTCAATTCCATATATTAGGCCTATAATATATAACCAGCGGTGATATGCATCATTCCCCAGAAACTCATAATGTTTATGAAGATATAACTTATTAGGTATAAAAATATGTCTTAATCTATTTCTTTCTCTGGGCATATAGATTACGATGAATACGGATTCAATCACCAGGGAAAGGCAACGTCGTATTGATGTGTGTCTTAATATGGGTATCTATTCCGTGGGTGATTTACAGATCTACATGGATTGTGCATCAGCGTTTTCTCCAGTGATAATATTGATGCGATTTTCAACGAATCTATCCACGCATTACTGTATCCTAATCACGGCATAAACACTACTTACTGATATGTCAACTTATATATGTAGTAATGTATTGTCAGAATGATAAAAAAAATCATAATGAAACAAAATATATTATGTTTTGATCCTAACCTGCGATACGACATGCAACTTGATACCAAATCATAGGCCTACACTGTAAACGAAAATATAAAGATTTCTACTGTACCACAAAAGAAGTTTTATTCAAATGTTAGCAAATTGAATCAAGATACTTAAAAAGTGACGTCATTAACACTGATTTTTTTTTTCACATCAACCACCAATTTAAAGAATTTTAGTCCCAAAATCAATGTTGAAAAAAACAGAAAACAGAAACCATGGTCTGGAATTGGAAAGAAGTAAAAGGAGAGTACCTGCAAGGGTCCAGCCTTGGGTCACTGAGGTTAATTAATAATAACAATAATAATAACAACAACAACAACAACAAAAACAACAATAATAATAATAATAACAATAATAATAATAATAATAATAATAACAATAATAATAATAATAATAACAATAATAATAATAATAATAATAATATTATTATTATTATTATTACAGGTTAATTAATAATAATAATAATAATAATAATAATAATAATAATAATAATAATAATAATAATAATAATAATAATAATAGTAAAAATGGAGTAGAGTACTTGCAAGGGTCCCGCCTTGGGTTACAGGTTAATTTAATAATAATAATAATAATAATAATAATAATAATAATAATAATAATAATAATAATAATAATAATATTAATAATAATAAAATAAATAAATGTACATTATGCTGACAATACAAAAGATACAGAGCATTATAGCACAACATTTGCTGGTATCTCTCTGTAAAAAGCAGTGTATATGTCAACTGATATCAGTCAATGACGGCCTGATGTACTCAAGACAGAGGACGGCTAACAAGTAAGTAACAAGTAACAACGATGTCGTTTCTAAAGCATTTCTACAACAAATATGGCAAATACAAAACAACTTTCTTTCTATTTCTAAACCTTTGGGTGGCTAGTATATTATTCTCAATTTGTGTTAACTCAAATAAAGTCGTAAAATACACAATTTTGATGAGTATTGTATTATATTGTTTTATATTAATACACCAAACACTCGTAATCAATCATCACAATGTGATAATAATAATAATAGTGCTGCTTAATCGAATAGATAGCTACACGCACTACTTCTCTCATTTCTCTTAAGCGATTGAATGTGAAATTGAGTCCAGTCATGCCACCTTATTTCGGCGAAGCATTCCTTCTTCAATAGTCTACTAATTATTATTATTATTATTTGAAGGTTTGCATGGCGAAGTATAACAATAGTAATACTAAATACCTGGCGTAGGTCTCTGGTTCTTAATTAATTTCTTTAAAGGGCCAAACAACTACAATATTTAATTGTGTACTGCAAACTAAACATAAGTCAACCTACATATCAATAGGCCTATTCTGTTCACCATAGTTGTCTTTGTCACAAAATAAAGAGAATGCTAAAATAAATTACATTTAGTGTATAACAAATGTATACGGTACCTGACCAAAACAATGACACGACTTAAAAAAATAAACATTAAAGAAATTACAACCCGTTAACGGTAAGTAGTTAACATAATGTTAAATAGGCCTACTATGAATAAGTCAAATAACATGATCTAAATAAAATGTATTTAATGAAATAAGTAATGCTATCAAAAACGTAATAGAGAATTTGAAATGAACGTATAGGCATAATAATGAAAGAAGAGAATCACCGATAGGTAGGCCTACTGAGCGCAAAAGTTCTAAGCCGATAGCAGAGCAGACGTGATCAAATAATAAAACAACTGCGTCCGTCCTTCAGTCGCTCCTTTCCGGAAATAATATTGCCGGAGTGTTAGCTGATGAAGAATGTGTATGGCACAACTCGAAATAGTAGCTGTGATATACTTATGCAAAACAACAAGTATGTTCAAAAAAGAGATTTCCTGTTTTCTTTCCTCTATCTCTTATGTGAACCCGGATGTAAACTCTCTAAAATAATAGTTTCTACAATGTGTCTTTATATAGACTTAATAACCTTTATTGCAAATGCATCAAGAATTACCGTAATCAGTCAATGGATTGGATAACGTTTTGTATCATCGGCACATCTTGATGGTGTATCCTGAGAACGGCAAAACAATAATTAATAAGAGAAGCAAAAAAACAAAGCCAAAAATAAAAGAAAATAATATGTTCTGCCTTTAATATAGTGAACATCAACTGATGAAAAAAAAAGTCGTGGGGAAAGATCCAGGAAGAAAAATACATTGGATAAACTACCGGGGGGAAGATAGCCGAGTGAAACAAACATCCCCGGTTGAAGGGAAAATAGCGGCAGGTAGCAAGTATCTCAATGCCTCTTGAACCTTCCCTGCTGATACTGCGAATAAAGTACGGTTGCTGGTGTATATGATTGATCGTTAACGTTGGTAATCGATGTTAAGGGTGACAGTGGTTTATAAAATTAATCAGTCAGATATAGATATAGACATCAATAACTAATTAATACTCTTTATTCGTTATAATTTAACTAATTCATGGACATTGTTTTGTCTTAGCAAGACACAAAACATTTTTATAAATCTTTAATATAATAGTAATATTTATTTAGATAAAAAGGCAAAATACTGAAAAACACAGTTTATATATATAAAACACTGTTAAATTATATAACATTTTATTTACCTTTATATATAGGCCCATAATATATATATATATATATATACATATATAGGCCTATATAGGATAGGCCTATATATATATAATGTATATATAAATATATAATATATATATAACACTGTATTTACCTTTATATATATATATGTATATATTTACATACATATATATATATACAGGATCGTGTTGGTAGACCGCAAAGTAACTTAATGAATCAATTGCAGGTAGATGTAAGAAAACGACATCTTTGTCTGAATAGTTATGAAGATCTTATGTATCTTAAAGAAATTGCTAATGATAAAGATTCATGGGCGAAATTGTTTCAAACATGTATGAATTGATATCGCAGCGTGTAGTAACTAGTCGCAAGACTTTACCAGAAAATGTATATTGTTATACTGTATA
>NW_022750455.1:148299-162488 GCF_011630105.1 Anneissia japonica
TGGATGTATGGATTGATTGATTGATTGATTGATTGATTGATTGGTTGATTGAATGAATGAATGAATGAATGAATGAATGAATGAATGAATGAATGAATGAATGAATGAATGAATGAATGAATAAATGAACGAACGAACGTACGAACGTACGAATGAATGAATGGGTGCATGAATGAATATGTGCTTCAGAGGTTCAGTGGCTGATCGGTTGGTCTGTCGATCGTTCGATTGATTGAATTTAACTTGTACTGCTATGGCGATAAATAAAATTAAGTGAATACTTAAATAAAATTACTTAAGTAAATACTTGAATAACAATTGTTGAGTAAATACTTAGGCCTACATGTATCAATTACATTCTTGTAACTTACGCAGCAGGTACGAGGTCATACTTAGCAGATTGCTGAGTGTGATGAGGGAGGACTGGTGCTGTGAAAGGTTTCGAAGGACTCCTGAAAGTAGTTTATACTCCTACTAGACTGCGTAACACTCAGTTAACAGATTATTATAAAACATCTAAAGATATAAAATACATTATATAAATACAGTTGAGTATGTTGAAAGCTATTAAGCCGGACTGGATTATGGCTAATGATACTTATCGAGATCCATGCTTATCTTGATGCTGCAATATCTGAGCATAGAGAAAATTATCTGAGCCTCCTCAGCTGTTTACTTGTTCTCGACATAATGTCACAGTCTCTAAATACTGACCGGTACGTTATTTATCGTTATTGTATTTATCATTTCGACGCCGGGGGAAAAAGACATCATCCGCCGATCTATGAATTGTAATTATTACCGTCGGCGGCTTGCGATGGAAAATATGCATATAGTTTATTGCTTTAGATTATAGAAGAAGAATATATATCCGACCGACAGAAAACAATACATTATCAAATTAAATACATTTAGGTATTTGGTGATGATAGCACTTCTAACAGAGTAATCTAAGGATTAAATAAGTTAGCAACTCTTAATGAGATACATACCGTATAAAACAAAAATGAGGGTTTTCTGGGTTTTTTTTATAAATTTGATTTAAAAAAAATATTGAAATTGATTACCGGTCCAATGTATATACAAAGCATATAAAAATAGGCCTTGTTAATGTGAGTTCTGTTAATTGGTAAAAAAAAATTTTTCTAGTTATATTTATTTTCAATTGAAATTCCCGATGTAACTAACAATTCAAATATTTGACTATGGAATTACACTCATTTGGAAACAGGTCGTGTCTATAGGCTTACATTGCGCAGGGATTCGTTCGTGCAATGGATTAAATCATGAAGACTGGGCTTTAGCTGATAAATATACCTTAGACTAGGATTCTCTTATATAATAATAAAGTCAAGAAAAATCCGCACAAAACAAGGGTAGAATACAATCAATTCGAATCGGAATTCCACGTGCAATTACAACAGGATTTTTTGTTAAATGAAATGATGGTAGGCCGCGTTAAAATCCATTGGGTTGAGAAAATTAAAAAGAATTCACTCATTTCTATCTTTGATTTCCTCATAGGACACACAGTCGGGAGCCTACAATAGCTCCTGCATCAAACCAGAGCCCGAGAGCAACTTAACACTGTGCGTTATGACGATGTGTTACAAGACAGAAAAAGAAAAGAGTGTTTTCAAGTTGTGATAGCATCAACATGTACGGATTCTTCGTCGTTTCAAAGATTTCCTCGATTTAAATTGTTTTATTAATGCTACAATCTTCTATCAATCTAATGGATTGGTTACTATATCGTACATACAGAATTAAATTTAAACATGCAAAATACAGTATACCTTATTCATCATTCATCATAAATATGTGCATGGAATTCTGTTCGTTGGTGGCAATGATTTGACAAAAATATACACCGGCCTACTTCAATTGAATATACTTTAGGCCTAACTGAAATACAATGTATTATGCATAATAATCTTGAATACCGTAGAGATCATAACTCCACCTGTGCCCAAATACTCAATAATACACAAAGGACATTTATGGACGAAACGAGTGATTTCAAATATTTTCCCCAGTATTTAAATATTTAAAAGTCTGTACCGTACCTTATTACTCGTTACCGAGTTTTTGTCACACACAATTCCGGGTGGTACATCAGCATATTAATTTTTCCCCTCCGGAGCATGGCTTTAAGAAAACACAGTTTTAACAAATTACAAATACGAAACGAATTACAAAATACGGATTAAAACAGCCTACGAATTACCAATACGAACTACAAATACAAATTACAAATACAACTAACCAATTAACTAAATACAAATGAATGTATAATCGAGTTTGATTTTCTAGATCAGATTATAGGCTTTGTTGTGACTATAATAAACCTACGTTAGACCTTCCTTTTACAGTTAAATATACATTGGTTAGACATAATCTTTTGTTTATATTTTGATCTAGATGGTTCATACTCTCCTCCTATTAAGACATTGACAGACATACGGTTTGTCTTATCAGGGTATGCGACAGAGGCACGCGACAGCGAAATGCGATAGCGACAGCGACACACGACTGCGACATGTGACAGCCGCAGAACAAATAGCTCTCATATTTTGATTCACACTGTATACGACGCCACTACGCTGTTCAGCACAATTATATTTTATTACCAGAAACTGTCACGCGGCAAAAAATATTCTCGTCATCAGTGACTCCGGTCATTCTTTGCTGAACCTCAAACTGCAGACTCGAGAGTTAGTGCGAGACCGCGTCGCGTGCGCTGTGTACATGACAGTGCGACAGAATGTTTTTATCGCTGTCATCACGTGTGTAATATAGCCTTAAGCCTAAAGTAACAACTTCTGCTGACAGAAATAACTTTCAGATACTTTATACCTGGTTTTAGTAGTCAATCAGCAGCTCCTTTTACAAATCTCTGCAATCAATCTTTTTAGATACCCGCTCTGTGACCAAAAACGCAATTCAACGCAATAATGCGTCATCAACACCATAGCGTGTACCATTAAATTCACCAACGATCTCCTTCTGAGTTGTGTGGTAACGACATATACTGATGCTTGATATGCCTATCATTAGTGTAGGAATAGGAGGATGTGACTTAAAGTTGGTGGATCCCCAATAAAATCGAGAGTCACGATGTCTAGATTGCAAATTAATACACCATTATGAACAAATGATTTTTTTTAGTCAGTTTACATTGCCGTCTGTGTTCTATCATTTTTATTGTGTCATCACGCGCCAGCTTTTGTTAATCTGGCCAATCATAGTTTTTGATTCTTATTTATTTATTCATTAGAAATTAATATTGTACTTTCTCTCTCTATATATATAAGTAGACTCAATTTCTGTTCAGTATAAAGAATGTGCACGAATAAACGAACACAAACAAGAAAAATGATAGGTATGGAGGGCAGCTTAGCTAAGTTGGCTAAACTGGTGGTAGCCACTGTGTGTGCGCTGAACCGTAAAGATCTCTTGGTTCCCGGTTCTATTTCCATGTGTTTAGCTGGAGGGCTGAAATGCAAGTTACGATAGCGAACCGTCTTTCAAATGAGTTGGCCCCGTGTGCATTATGACCCATGGGTGCACGTTAAAGAACGCAGTAAACTACAATATTCGGAAAAGAGTAGGGGATTGGTGTACTGCCTAATACCAGCAGGACCCCATTGAAAATACGTCTTCTTCAGACTTTCGTGTGTTATCATTGGTGTTTACACCGAATAAATCCAACATCAAATCCAAATCATGCCAGTTGTGAATCTTTTGCTGTTTTTCTTTTTATATTCGTTTTACTTAACTCCTGCTCGATACTAGAATATTAGCGTCTGTACCTTTATTTATAAGTCTAATCAATTACCGTAGTGTTTTGTAGTCCTAAACCTCTGTCAAAAATATCAAATTGACTTTGACAAAAAACTGATGTATGTCCATATATAGTCATGATGTGCCTATATATGGTCATAATGTGATGTCATCATGACCATATTTAGGCATGTAACATGTTCTTCTTTTGTCAAATTGTATATAGTTTGGACAGGCTTTACGCCTATCTGGAATATTAGCAGTGGATCAGTTGTTGTATATACCGGCACAGTATACGTTGCTATTGTAGAAACATCGTGCATTGTCATTAATTAATATATTGACTTCGTTCAGTTATATTGTTTGTATTTACTGTTGGTGCTGGGCCTTGTTATTCTCTTGTGATTGTTTTGTCTATGGAAACTATTAACGATAATTAATCACTTTTGAAGTGAAATCAGTTGTTGTATGTACCGGCACAATAGACGTTGCTATTATAACATAACATCATAATTTTTGAAGTGGAATGAGTTGTTGTAGACGTTGCTATTGTAGACATAGTGCATTGTCATTAATTAATTAATTAATTAATTGACTTCGTTCAGGCCCCGGTATTATATATTTAACATTGTTTGATATACTGTTGGTGCTGGGCCTTGCTATTTTCTTGTGATTGTTTTGTCTATGGAAACTGATCCGAAATAAAAGCTGAATTGAATTTACAGTGTGTTAGATCATAAGGTGAAACATGAATGTTCAATTTGAATATATCATGAAGTCACCACTGGAGGTGTAGCATCCATACCACAGTTACTATCCCGTGTGCTTTTTTACAATATTCATTGCGTATTAAGCAATGTACCTCAAAAAAGTGTGTCTTAATGGGAAAAATTATATTATATTATACCGTATTTATCATAGGGCCTATTATATGATATTATATTATATTATGCCTATATTATATTATATCATATTATAATTTATTTAACTTTAATACAGAACAAAACGCATTAAACAATGTTCATTTTTTGCGGTAATCTGTATTATAATAACACTACATTATTACGTATCGGAGTAGGATTGACTATGACACGTGATTTGACTTTAGTATATACCCGTAGGCCTCATTTATACATTAATGGCATTCTTAATCTGGGCTTCACATCCACTGATTTACCTTTGTGCCATATTTGCTCTTAACACAGAGGTCCGCTCGGGGGAAATGTCGAAGATTGATTTACTAACGAAATAATTAAAATATATATTCGTAGATTGTATGACAGAATAAGATATTCGATATGTCAACATTGTTCCTGAATTCCCTAACCTAATTAGATCATCAGAGCCCCCAATTTATTGTTTTCTCTTGTGTTTAATAGTGGAGAACTCGACTAAACAGCTGCGTTATAATACACGATAAACATAGTTTTCAAAATGTGAGACCGGGGCTATCTGCTTTCATGTCATTGTACTTCTGTTGCCGAGATTCACCGATATTATTGGCTATGATTTTATAGCACGGTCGATGGTTGTGTTGTTGTTTTGGTACATAATAGCATCTGTTTAAACTATGATTAAATCTGACAATATGTTCATTGAATTTAACATCAAATAAACATGATAAAAAACCATAATATACGGCTTAGTTTTGTCCCACAATTAAACAGTACATTTCATAAGCCTCATAATCGCTGTTATAGTATTAAATGTGACAACAACAACAACAACAACAAAAAAAAAATTTTCACAGGGATATACAAAAAGAAAAGCCGGGAACAAAAAATTGACACACGGAGTCGAATCCATGACTAGATATTAAGAAATGTGTTATAATTATTAAATCATAAATCAAGTCATCGTAATGATATGCGTATACTTTTCATCGTGATATTATAATTTTACATAATAAAAATCACTGACTGTATTTCCATATTCATCTTATTCGCCGTAAGAAGTATTATATGTCAGTCGTAATTTTGACTGTGTCATGGTAACCAGAACCATCTTTTTAACATTGTAATCATAAACCGATTTCCCCGTTACTTACACAACCCATATTACGAAAATGTTCCAAAAAAAATGAAAACACTAATTTATTGTTTGTTTTTCAGGTTTAGTAAAGGTAGGAAAGATAAAGAAATGTGTACTGGACCGGTTCGGACCCACGGCAGCCGCATGTAGTGCTAGTGGTGGTGGTAAATTTGACTTTTCCAGTGTGTTAATTATACTCAACAAATCACCAATGAGAAAATGGCCAGGAATACGAGCAAATCCCTCAAACACATGAGTTCTCCCACAAATGCAGTTTACGTATAATAGTGTGATTGTTATTCTTTATAAATAAACCGGTATTTAAGCTTTATAAATAAACCGGTATTTAGGCTAAACAAACACGGGTTTATTTATAAAGAATAACAATAACATTTCACGATTTTGAAAAAAAGATGAAATTGTTGAGCAATTTACGTACCGTATGTTTACCCATGGAGGAATGAGTTTAAACTATTTCTCCGTGGTTTATGTTGTATTGTGGGATCTTAGCAACAATATTCAAGGAACAGGGCTTAGGCAAAAGGTCCATTGGACGGTACACCAGGAGGCAATCTCTTGCTCCTTTCTTAAGAGCATGTAGGCCCCTATACGGTATAAGCCAATTCATAGTTATAATGTCCGTAGCGTAGGTCAATCAATTAATTTAATACATTTAATTAATTATATTAATTTTAATCAGTTAATTTAACACACAACATAGGCTAGACTAGATCGAAGACTTACGGCGGCCTTCAGAATCTGAAAATAGCAAACTGTGATGTGATGTAGTGTAAAGGTAAAGAAAACTTGCATCAAATAATAAACTCATATTTATGTTAAAGATGAAGTTTTACTTATAGCTTTCTAGAAATTTAGACAAATCCAAATGGCCAAGTGCTTATTTGGAGGCCTATGTTGTGTGTGTTAAATGATTGTTTATGTTCATTGACCTTCGAAACGGATGCGCGTTTAAAACTTCTGCTTTATTACGATCCTTAAGAGCACATCAGTGTCTTCTGAAAGACGGTGCGTTATTAATCCGCGTATTTTATAGCTTTAGGTGGCGATAGAACCGAGACATACATCTCCATCACACACAGAGGTTACCAAAAAGTTTTAACCAGCTGTACTCTCTACCTTGAAAAAGTAATTCCTTTCAGTTAAAACCGCATATAGCATACCAGCATAGGCCTATTGCACTTTTTATAGCCGATGTGTGCCACTAATATCAAACTATTTGCCAATACCTAATAAATATGTAATAATGCTCATCACTATGAACTATAATTAGAAGCGACAGCTTTTGTAAATCTTTAAAAGGTAGTACCGCAAAGTATTGTGCTATATGCAACCTCTCTCTCTCATTAAATATAGTCAAATTATATATTCAAAACTAGCAGTAATGGTAACACGCCTAAAATCGGGCATTTTGATCGCAATCAATAGTTATACGAACAGCTTAAGATTTGCATTGGAATAACTTACGATATAAATATTTTATTGAAATAATTTACAAATGTAGGTTACATTGAACGATATCGCTCTGACACATTTCCTCAGATGAATATTAAAAACAGAATTATATTATCACAGAACGTACTGTAGAGCTTAAATCAATGGGAAAAAAGAGAAATGGATCGAAAATGGTGAAAGTGGGGCATGTATGATGTAGACATGTTGGCGTGATGGGTGTGCGCAGAGTAGGCCTAGTATAGTCTGGCGATAGTAAAGTTGGGATCGGCGCACAGTACGCGACACAGAAGCTGCGAACACAGAAACAGTGCATACACGGCGAACGCAGTACTATAATTAGAATGATGCGCAGTGCGCCGAATTGCACGGATAGTAACATGCAATAACTAGTTGCACTTTTGGCGTTCCATAATAACTGAGGCAATGTAGCAACACAGGCAGCTAGCCGGCCAGCCAGCCACGCATGATGTGCGGTACACGTCAAGGACGGTGGTGATATATGATACGCGGAAGCGTTATTATAGTTCTCGCTCACGGTAATAATAATATTTATTGACATTACACTTTTACATCAGTGGCAGCACACAAGAAAGTGGCGCAGTCAAACTTAAACTAATGAAAAAATAGTAAAAACAACAACTTAAAGCTAAACAAATGAAAGAACTTATGAACAAAGAGTAAAACAACAACTTAAAGCTAAACAAATGAAAGAACTTAACTAAAGAAAATACAACTTAGATCTAAAATAAATCATGAACATCCCTCACCCTCCCCACACAAATAATGTACATAATACACATTACGTGCATACAGTACCCCCACCCAAATATGTGTGTATATATATATACATATATATACATACGTATATATACATATGTACACTCATATAAATATACATACACACACACATACACATACATACACATATATACATATATATATATATATATATACATACATACACACATACATACACATATATACATACATACACACACATACACATATATACATATATACATACATACACACACATATATAAATACACATATATACATACAGTACACATATACATATATATACACACATACACACATACATACATACATATGTACACCCATATATACATACACATACATATACACACATACACATATACACACACATACATACCCACACACACATACACATACATATATATTATACATATATACAAAGCGTTATAAAAGTATATAAAAGAAATTAAATTTAAAACATAAAAAAGAAATATATGTATTACTAAAGCAACAATGCATTTAACCTAATTTTAAATTTGATCTTCTATCCCAAGCTTTTTTAGCAAATGTTTTACAATATCTGTCAAAAGCAGATTGAACATCACCATTAAAGAGATTATTTTCCCCCCAAGAACAAAATGAATTTTATCATCAATATCAGATTCTGAGAAAGTGTTCCAAGTTGCAGTCTCATTGCAAAGTTCAAGGTCTTGTTTTAAAATAGCTAATTCTGCCTCTCTGATTATATCAATATATTATTATCAAATGATTTACAGTTAAATTAAAAATGACGAATATCTTCGGTTTCGCCACTTTGGCACAAGGTACACTCACCATTAACAACTAGAGCAGTCACTCCATAGAGTATACCTCCGTACTGTGCATTGATACCTAACTATAAGAAGCCGTATATGGGCGGTTTCATTATTTTAGATTATGTACTATTCCACTAAATTTTATGATGATCCATTCATGCGTATGCCCCACCTGTCTCCGTTCTTCTGATAAAAATCTTTTAGTTGTTCCTAGGATTAACACCAAAACCTTTGGTTCTAGATCATATTCATTTTCCGCAGCATCCCTTTGGAACTCATTGCCCAAACATATTATCCAAAACTTAAGACGCGCCTTTTTACCATCTAAATGTTAAGCGCCTTTGATTTTTACTTCGGTATAATTGAAATTGGCGCTATATAAATTATTATTATTATTCCTTAGTTTTTGCGTAATCTTGCAAACAAACAGACAGGGGAGAATACTTCCCTCATTGATGGAGGTAATAGCTTAAGTGTAAATGGGGCTGAAGTAACTAAGGCTTTGATAATAAGGCGACAATAAAAAAAAATGAATGTAGAGCTCTGGGCGTTAAAACGCAATACAGTATTAGTAAATCGTAACTTCATGCTTTTACCTTCAAAGGAATTTCTGGTTTCGATGCTACTGTACTAAAAAAAAATAGGCTCGTGATAGGAGCAGGTGTATACTGCAGGTAAAAAGAAATTAGGTCAAAATTACTCAAAACATAGTCCATTATCGTACAAGGGTCTATCAGTCATTGGTTATCTGTCAAAACGTAGGTTTAATTACCACCTCCCTGATAAGTTGGATGGGTACGGTAGTTGATGAAGCTTTACACATTCCTTTTTACAGAAGAATTTAAATACATTCCATTTTACAGAGGAATTCGACCACCAAAGCATAGAGTATAGCTGCGCAAGCGCAGTATAATAATAATTTTTTAAAAAGTCAATTAAGTAGTGTTTTTTCTGATGGGAATTTCGACTTAGCAAAACTGTACAGAACTATACAATTCTATTACCACTGCCACTTGTTAGGTGGAATGAGTTTGTGTAAAGATGATACAGACATTAAAACGTGTGCATATACTAATTATGATACAAGAGATACTATTAACTTAGCAATCGCTCGTTCGTCGTTATGGTATCACGTTTTTACTGCACACTTATTGAACTATGAAAGTGAGAATCCGGGAAACAATCTCTGAGGAAATACTTAGTCAGGATGTCATAAATATAAGAATAAGATTGACTGGGTTATATGATATATATGGTGAGTTTGATTTATAGTCTACTGATTAGGTACATGTCGGATTGTACGACGCCGAACGAAGAAATAATTACTTTACGATGTCAAATCCCTTTAAGCCATCGAATATCTTGGTGCGATATTTTGTTTGCCAGATTTTCTTTAGAAACATCATTTCTGTTCTTTGGAAGCAGGCTTTGATATGCTTAAAATGATCCATTTTTTGTAATGTTTTTCATCATCTTCAAAAGAAATATGGATGGGGTATTAAGGAGAAAACGAACGTAGGCCTAATGCGATAAAACGGGATAAGGGACACCAGCTCCTTTTTGATATAGGAGGCTCAATGCGTAATGTACTCAATAGAAAAGTCTAATAATAATAATACCTGAAAACTATCAACCACGTCGATTAGAATCAATAGTCATCTATTTTATACATGACTCATGAGTCAAAAACCAAGCGAAAACAACACAAAATGTAATAATAAAGTAAGTAAAACTAGAGCAATCACTCCAAGAATGCATACCTCCGCCCTGCGTGCCTGAATAACAAACGATACGCAGGCCGTGTAATAGTAATGGTCGGGGACTTGTGCGTTATGCGTGTAGGATGTAGTCCGGTGGCTTATGTCATCCCGTGGGAATTTCGTGATCATTTTGTTTTTGTTTTTTAATTATATACTTTGAAGTATGCTGAATCGAATAAAATGAGTCGCCAATTTTTTTACGCTCATCTTCATATGCAAATTAGCTGAAATATGCAAATTAGGTCTGAAAATGTAGGGTACTTATATCTTGGTAACCACATGTCGTAGAAAGTTGCTTCTTTCTTAAAGTTGTTCTAAACATGCATGTTTCTATTTACCCTAATAGAACATTTTCTTCAAAAATGACCGGAAGTGCCATTTTGCCGACCTTGCCTTAATACCGTACAATATGCAGGCCATGTATGTTGGGCGATTACATTATGTTCTTTTATACTCGAGGATACACTATCGAATTTCCGTAACCCTGATCTTGTTCTTTACCATTTTCTTCTCAAAATTTAATCAGCACTTTCTTATATAATAATGTATCATTCCACTAAATTTTATGATGATCCATTACTATACTTCTTGCGTAATCTTGCTAAAAGGCAGACAGACAACCAAGACAGACAGACAGACAGCGGTGAATATCCTTTAGCGGAGGTAATAACAACAGCCACTATTCAAGAAATCAATTCAATCCAATCAATAGCACGAATGCATGGGACTGGGCTTACCAATGTCAGTTACCTTAAGAGGAACACTTTCTACGCTCGTTTAGTAAGGATTTATCAGTAATGAAAACTGAATTGCCATAATAGAAATACTGTAATATTCTATTTGAACTGCATGAAGAGTAGGTAAATCTATCACAGACGTGTGCTAAGTGTGAACAATCAACCTCGCGTGATTTTTTTTTCTTCAGAATCTGAACCAAAATCATTTTATTATATTCAAGAAGAAGAAATTATACAGGCTAAACTAAAGGACAATTATTATGCGATTAAAAGTTTAAGTAAAGGAACAGAAGCCACCCATCAAAATGCACTAAGTAAGCATTAAAAATACATTTGAAAGATAACTAACAATAGCCGAACAAAATGCGAAGGTAACTGCACCATTCACAAATACATTAAAAACACAAACAATACATTGTAGGCCTAAATCCGTGTCCAAATTATCACATTTTTTTTTTACAAAAACATGTGACATACCTAAATATGGTCATGATGACATCACATCATAACCATATATAGGCACATAATGACTATATATGAGCATACAACAGTTTTTTTTGTCAAATAAAATTTGATAATCTGGACAGACCTTAAAACTTGACGTCACGTACATATTGATTTAGATTGGTTGAATTTTATGAAAGTTTAAAAACTCTGAGCAATACTAATATAGCGTACTGTAGTCTATACCAGTGCTCTTACAACATATGACAGATCTGTATAAATGACTTAACGCACACTGGCGGAAGAATGATCACCTTCCTAAAATCTTGGTTTCACAGTTTTAAATGATATAGTGTTGTCGTTAATATGGAAACCATGTTTCCTCGGTTGTTTTAATGCGAAAGCGTTGTTCCCCCAAAGAGAAAAATGTCAAACAGTATTCCAATCTAAATCTAACATGATACAAATAGATTCCCAACAAGGCTCCACAATTCATCATTCTTGAAGTATAGCATCGCTGCACGCCGATCGTGATTGACTTAAATAATCAAGCCTCGAAGACGGTATGAATAGGGCCTACGTAGTGTTACTTGAAAAAAAAAATCCGTTCCGACAGTTGTCCACATGCTATACAATTCTCATTCACAAAACATACATTTAAAAAAATTCCTTCACATCCAATAGCAAGCACACTCGCCACTTACAGGATGAGGATGATGCTTTAAGAAACCAAGTCTCTTTATGAGGCTTAGGGAGTGGAGTTGTTTTAGGTGGTAATAACCCGAAGTTATGACCTTACAGCTCTGTCCACCATATGTGACAAATACATGTGATGTGTCATGATCACCATGATCATATTTGGGCACATCTCAGAAATCTGTCACATAAAATGTGATAGTGTGACCATGGATGGTATGACCATGGTGTGCCAGAGCTTAACGTATGTTAAGCCCAGTTTCCTTAAAATCGCTACACTGTCGCAATTACCAATCAAAACAGTTCGACAACAGCATCAACATCATTTTTCTTTAGTACATGACAAGCTTACTAAAAAATGTTAATATATAATTCAACATCATGTAACATAAGACAATAGGATATAATTCATTTTGGACTCATATTAATCCAGGTATTTCTTTTGACAAAAAATCCTGCGCTCTTCATCGTCGATTTGAGTTTGGTGTACGAACAAATATTGCTTATTGGTCAGCGAGGTTAACCAGACAATGTACAAAAAGTCAACAATCTGTACAATGCTTACCCATAAGAAAACATGACAATTTTGTAGGGACTAATTCATGGGCCTACGTTTCACACAAATACAACCGTACTAACTTTAATTTCGAACTCCTTTCTTCGTAATGTTTTTATCTGTGTCGATTGAGTAAGTTCATTCTTCTTGTATGGCTCCAATCGTCTGCGTCTACAATCGAAATTTCGTCATTTTTGTCATCGTATTATCGTATAAAAGCTCGAATTTACTCCAAACATATGGAGAAGATTTATAGATGATACATATTGTGTATTTGGCTGTAAGATATAAATCACAAAAAGCGTTACCACGGAGACAATGCACCTCCTCTTAGTTGAGTTAACAATGACATAAAAATGGGTAATTTTAAGGGTATAAATTCAAATGAAGGATAAAACTGAATCACATCACAGTAGGACTTCTGTCAACTACAATATCCCATAAAGCCTTTCTAGAAATTTTAGGAGAACAGACTACGTCACATCGCTTACATCATCATGAGGTTTATTATATTCTCCTCCGTGTGAGTGCGATCATTCAAAATGATGACCCGTCCTTCGCCTTGTCAGATGTCAACTAATCAGCGTATGTTTACTTTTCACACCAATCCGTCGCGGATGGACAGGTTATGAAGCGTGATGAACCACCGCGTCCAAAGGTATGTCATTAGTAGGCCTACGCCATTATTGTTGTAAGCCCACATTAGAAGTCAAGACAATTTGAGGTCTTGTCGTGTGATTGACGTGATTATTCATGAGCACAAATACGGATTTTAGGCCAATACTGTGAAGCGAATCATGGGGCTCCTATATTACACACTTACCGTACTAAGTTTAATGCGGTATTCAGACTACACTCTGTTGCGATCGGTTGCGATGTAATCAGTGGTAATCCAAAACTGATTACTCCCGATCGCAATCAACGAACGCATTCAGACCAACACAAACTAATTTTACATTCTAGGGCCTAGGCCTCCGGTGGCTAGGCCTATGTTGACTGACCACAGCCAAACAGCGCCTGTGGAATTCGTTGTGATTCGTTGCGATCGGATTCCGTGGTAATCGGGAGTAATAAAGATTGTAGCACCCAATCGCAACGGGTAACAGTTGCGATATCGA
>NW_022750455.1:162864-178413 GCF_011630105.1 Anneissia japonica
GCGATTGGGTGTCGCAATTGCTACAACCGATCGCAATGCGATGCTAGTCTGAATGGGGTATAAATTAAATTATGTTAATGACTCGGTCGTCCTGTTTTACCCCATTCAGACAAGCATCGCATTGCGATCGGTTGTAGCAATTGCGACACCCAATCGCAAAGTAAAATCGTGTGTGAAAGATCACCAAGTAGTAGTAGTCGATATGTAATCTATATCGCAATTGTTACCCGTTGCGATTGGGTGCTACAATCTTTATTACTCCCGATTGCCACGGAATCTGATCGCAACGAATCACAACGCTTTGGCACTGTTTGGCTGAGGTCAGGCAACATAGACCTGACACCGAAGGCCTAGGCCCTAGAATGTAAAGTTTGTTTGTGTTGGTCTGAATGCGTTTGTTGATTGCGATCGGGAGTAATCAGTTTGGGATTACCACCGATTACATCGCAACCGATCGCAAGAGTGTGTAGTCTGAATAGGGTATTAGGCCGTGTTTCCGCAGCCCTATCTGATAAATTATCGGACAGCGGCCATTTTGTTATTTTTTGCTGCGAAAACGGGCCAAAATAAATAATAATTCTCATACGATAAATTTTTGTATGAGATTCAGTTTATCGAAAAAAGTTCCGAATGTGAAAATAAATATCCTTTGACCGATGTCAAATCACGGGCATGCAAAGAATTCTTAGTTTGGGTAGTTAGTTTCTAATCTAAGGCAACTAAGTAGAGGCCTAGGCCTAGTAATCAAACACATCATAATAAAAAGTGAGTAGGCCTACATTTTTCGTGCTTAAAAAATATTTTTAAAAAAGCGTGAAAAGGCTGCGTTCGACGTCCACGGTGCCTGACTGGGCTTAGGTCTATCCCTACTTATTGTTTATTGTACCGTAAACACACCAAACAAAGCTAGCATTCTTTTTATTCTTCTCACTCCCTATATAGAAGTACAATAAAACATTATTGCAACAGTACATTTCCGAGAGCGAAACTGTATCGTACGGTTACGTTCTTGGCCTAGGCCTCATTTCACACAAAAAAGGGTCACCTGCTAGGTCAAAAAAACGGATGTTGTGATGTTAAACACATTGGATTGTTGCCTGTAATATTGCATGATGGGATAAAATATTTGGAGGGAGTTTTAAGATAATTTATCGCACAAATTGTAAGTGCTGCGGACACACGGCTTTAGTCCGTTAATTTATAAATAATAATAACCAAATACTAAAACTACTACAATCACGTTTATTGACCAAATACTAAAACTACTACTAATAACACAACAACAACAATAATAATAATAATAAATATAAAAATAATAATTATGGTAATGATGATAATAATAATAATAATAATAAAATAACAATATTAATAATAATGATAATAATAATAGTAATAATAATAATAATAATAATAATAATAATAATAATAATAATAATTGAAATTCGGTATTCAGCTTGCTGAAAATAATACACAGTGTATCGTCAGTGTTTTAAAGTCTAATTAATGCGATATTTGTTTGTTTAATATTAGTATTATTTTGAAATAATCTTCAGTCCTATTAATTATTAATTACAATGATTGAATATAACACCTACCAGCAGGTGCAGAAATGCATGATGCTACCTGTAAATAAATAAACGTGTTTGTACTTAGAATTCTCACATCCCCAGCATTGTATGGAATTACCGACTAACTAAATTAATTCCATTCGTATGTAACATGTAAAAATATTTTCCCTAATATTTAAGAGTAATAATGAATACCGTATTCATAAGTTATAAATATAGCACAAATTTACAAAATACTAATAAAATTAACAACTAGAGCACAAGAGCCGATGTAAGAATAATTGATTGTTAAACACATTTAACATATTATTATCGATATTTAATTTCATAACAGTGTTTGTTCTGTTCTTAAACATGCTACGTATTACACGTTAATATCTGTTAACTGCACCGCCCTTTGAAACGGTTAGCCGGGGGATATAGAGTTTAGTTCTCTAAGTACCGGTCTAAACGTGATGCTAGTTTTAATTGACAATATTGCATCCCTATGCGAGGCTTTGGATGAAAGAAATGTTCTATGAATTATCGTCGCAGAGAATATACACAGCCAACTGAAACCAACAGATCATTGATTAATGTTACGCAGGGTATTTCGCTAAGTAGTTCCATGATAACTCTGCCCTTTCAGGAATATACGGGATCAATCTCAAAATATCAACTGTATCACTTGAAAATGTTTAAAAGCTATCTTATGTTCATGTCTCTTCTGTTGAATTTTGATAAAAAAAAAGTCGAATGTCTTCTAAGCTTTATTTATCCCATTATCTGAGTGAAATATGCTCTATCTCCGCCTTCTCCGACTCAACAGGGGAGAGGACAGGCCCCTCTCTTTGACTCAAGACACGTAATAATAATAATAATAATAATAATAATAATAATAATAAATAGTGTAGTTTTATATAGCGCACATATCCATCTAATGTAATAATAATAATAATAATAATAATAATAATAATAATAATAATAATAATAATACTTATCCGAAATATGTAAGGTGCCAAATCCAAAAGAGATCAAATGCGCATCTTATGTTATGATTATAATTATGATAACGATAATGATTTTGAAGATGATGATGATTTGAAAGTTGATGATAATGACAATAATGATGATAATGATGCTGATTACAATAATGATTTTAAAGTTTATTTTGATGTCGATTGTGATGTTTATGGTGACAAAGTATGATGGTAACGATGATGTTGATGGTGGATGGGTGTGGGAATGATTATGACGATGATGTTGATGATGTTCACGGTGATGTAGATAACAATAATGATGTTTGCCAGTGGCAAAGTTGATAATGATGACAATGTTTATAATGATATTGGATATGGTGATATGACTACGATTCATAAAGACGATGATGAAAAGCCTAATTAATCATATATAATGATGGCGAAAACGATAATGATCATTGTATTGATGGTGATGTTAATGAAGATTCTAGGTTCAAACAGCAAACGCTCGTTATATAATATCTGATATAGATCACACATTCCGAAGCAAATAATTACAAGGTTATAGCCAAGTGGGGGCGCTAATCATTAATGTTCATGTTTAAGGTACTATTTCAATTACACAATACTGTAGTGCTAAACGCTCAAAAGAATTTAATTCATCGAATCTATGTCATCTACCGAAACGAATTCTGCTATCGGAAGCAATGTAAATGATGGGTTGGGTCATCTGGGAAGTTGGTCGGCGGATGTAAGCAGTAGCAACCACATTACTTCATTGATGTAAGATTTTAATAGCACTGCACAATTTAATCGCTTGCACTAGAAAGAAATGTTGGAAATTAGAACCACATCGTTATCCCAGCACGCTGTGGCATTTTCATCATTATTCTCCTCTGAGCTGACTTTGACATAACTACATCAGTTGGTGTAATCTGAATGACGTTAATCTCGCCGATCATCATCAATGTAAACAGAATTAGCTGGACTTCATATGCACTCGAAGTAACTTCCGTAAAATTATGTAAACCATCGAAGCCAGTGCTGTATACATACTTTTCATTATTCTTGTGTGTTCATGTATCAATTTGATGCTTGAAGAAGATTACTTAATTTACTAACTACCCAATATCACGCAGTTTTACAAGCTTTAGGCCTACGTAATGACATAGTCTTTTGTAGGCCATGATTACGTACTTCTATTAAGCTGAGCCCCGCTTCAGAAAACCGATTGACTGCTAACCGATGCGATCAGTCGAGGAAAAGTGATAGACTGAATGTTAAAAGAGGAGGTAGGCTAAACAGATTCGTTTGAAGAGAAGAAAAGATTGATCGATAAGAATAGTTGGATATGACATTTTGGTCAGAAAAAGTGTTAAAGACCCATACGACTTTAGAAGAGGAAGTTTGATACAATAGACCCTCCAAGCCCCGCTCATTGATACAAAGGTCCCACACAATGACAGTGTAAAAACATAGCCTATACAAACACATGCGTATAGTGGGAAAATCCGCGTGCTTGTGAGACACGCGCGTATCCCTGGCCCTGTTTTGATTTGTCAGTTGTGAAGTTTTTTTTTTAATTTTTTTATTTTATTTCAACAATATTTTGTGAGGGTGGTCCATCCAGCCTGAGCTGATCAATTGGGACCCTCAGTACATACAATTTGAACATAAGTATAGAAATTAAACTAGATCTTTAACATAAACAGATTAATTAAACTAAAGCAGAAAAAAAAATACTAATAAAAATCAGAAAAACAGAAAAAAGCATATATAGGCATTTGATTGACACTCAATGTCCATTGGGGGTCCACTGGGAAACAAATACTTGAACAGACCATCTAACAAATGCATGTAACAAGTTTCGTACAACGAAGGGTATGTTCACACACACTTCGTAAGGCTGGCGTTGGCGTAGCATACGCCTTTGTGTGTGAACTAGGCAGTGGCGTTACTTACGCCACTCTCAACGCCACCTCCGTGGCGTTATTAACGCTACCTGCAGACTCCAGATTAGTTAACGCCACGGAGCTAACGCCAGTGATTCTTGAATTATCAGACCTCATTTCAAGAGATTGACCAATCACGATTGCAATAGATTAGTTACTTTGATCTCTTTCCTGTGCTCTTTTTAAATGAAATGGTAAAGGGGTTCTTTTTCTATTGCATTTTACTTAGTTTGCAATGTATATGATTTGTTGATTGTGTTTTGTAAGATATTTTAACCTATTTAGACTGTATTAAAACCTGCAATAACAATTGTTCCACAATGCTAGATGAAAAATCAGAAGTAAAATTGTTCATTTAAAATACAATAATCATATAAGTTCACTTTGAACAATTTTAAGATTTAAAAGTTTTAATGATGCACTGTAAATATTTGACTACAGTTAAGAACCCGTACATTATTTAAAACTGAAAACTATTCCCCCATAGGCCTATATTACTATGGTACTAGTTTAACGCCAGCGTTAATATAGTGAACGCCGTTTGTGTGAACACTTTGAAATTTCAATCCATGGATTAGCTTAAAGGCCTGTTTATACTTCAACGATAACGATAAAAAAGCTAAAAAGCAATTGTTCATATAGAAAATGAAAGAAATAAGAGAAGTTTCTGCACTAGAACGATTCGATAGCAATTTATCAGTTATGCGATAACAACATATTTTGACAAATCAAGTCAAATGACGTCATAATCATGGAAAAACATTAAAATCGTATTAAGGGGTAGCAACTTCCATGATTATGACGTCATCTGATTTGATTTGTTAAAATAATTTGTTATCGTATACACGATGAATCTTTATCGAATCGTCCTAGTGTAAAAACTTCTCTTATTTCCTTTGTTTTCTATATTAACAATCACTTTTTAGCTTTTTTATCGTTATTGGATTGGATTTATTCGGTGTAAACACCAAGGATAGCCCACGAAAGTCTAGAAGAAGACTTATTTCCAGTGAGGTCCTTCTGGTGGTGATTGGGCAGTACACCGGGAGACAATCCCCTACTCTTTTCCGAAGAGTGCACTGCGTTTTTTAACGTGCACATGGGCCCTAATGCACACGGGACCAACGGCTTAAACGTCTCATCCGAAAGACGGTGCGCTAGTAACTTGTATTTCAGCCCTCTAGCTGAAACACAAGGAGAGGCAGCGATGGGAATTGAACCGGGGACCTAGAGATCTCCACGGTTCAGCGCACACACAGCGGCTACCACCAGATTAGCCGACTGAGCTAAGCTGCTCTCTCAAACTAAGCTGCTTTCTCGTTATCGTTGAAGTATAAGCAGGTCTTTAAGCTACGCCAGTCTTACGCCGTGTGTGTGAACATACCCTAAGAACCACACCAACTTTAATAATATAGAGGCGTACCCCTATGAACACATTTGTACAGCTTATATTTCTTACCATTTATGCTTAGGCAATCATAATGGCTAAAATCTTTTGAGCATTCGATCTATATGACTTTCTAAAAGAATAAATATTCAACGCGATTACCATCTGTTTTCAAAGGTATAATTAGTGGAAGTGTTTACCAAAACTATTTAATTAAAAAATAAAATACCATTTGCAACATGGCCACAAATTTCTTCAAAAAAAGATAAATGTTACCTTTCTTAAATTATGCTGTGTCATTTTAACGTTGTAGCTATTATTCTTTCTGATTTTCTAAACCAATTTTAAAACATTTATTTAGCAACTCATGCGGTTGCAACGCAATAACACACGGAAAACCGTGTTCCAGAGAGGAGCAATATTTACTTGGTACGAGTCAGCCTAAGTGTACCTGACAATGTCACCGTCAACATGTTTTGGAAAGTATTGGTAAGATTAAATATGCCTAATTATAATGCAAGGGTTATTAATTTATTATTTTATTATAAAAATGAACTATGATAGGCATAACCATTTACATTATAACGTACGTCTGGTAATGCAAATGAAATGTAACATGAACCATAAGGTAACGAATATAAAAAATCCCTACAAATTATTTTAATTTTATCTTCGTATTTCCAAATTCCAAGCTTTTTTTCCAGTACTAATTACAATAATTTATTTTAGTCTTAAATGCTTGATATGTCATACTGTATAATATGTACTTGATATGTAAAAATACTGAAATACACACAACAAAACAATACAGATAGATTATATTCGTATATTCAGGAGGACATTGTTTATATTTTTTAGAATTTGTGAAGGCCTACATTTTACCTACCCTTCTTATTTTATTTTTGTCAATAGAAAGTTGATTTCAAGTTATCCGTATGCCAAGAAGATTTATAGGACTATTCAAAGTATGTGAAGAAGTCCATAAGTTCAGAGTAGGCCCATGTTAAGAAGACTAATAAACCCATTTCATAATAACAAACGTCGACAACAGACACATTTTATCGCAGTATGTATTTTTTTTTTGATGAAAATATAAATATATCGTAGCCTAATCAGGTTAGTTAGCACAGCTACATAAATATTACACAACATGAACCTATCAACCCGACGGGTAGCTACTTTGGGCCTACTTCGAAGCAGACAGCCACGGGTCAACAAACATTCTAAAACTTACTGGTGACGTGCGCCAGTTAAATAAAGAATCGTGGGTTGTCTGGTCATTGTAAATGTTCAGAACCTTTCCGAGTGTCGACAAAAAATATATAAAAAAACAAAAGCTCGATTTAAACATTCTAGTGTATACCGTATGTTTGCAGTGGCATATTAATATGAGGAAGATCATGTAATAAAATAGTATGGATATCAAAATACACAAACAATAAAATTTAATTCAATAGAAATGATTGATTCCAAAAAGTAATCATTACATTTGAATTTAAGTGAATATGTTTGCAGTTGCATATTTATAGAAGACAGACCTGATCTTTGTTCGCGTCACCTAGGTAGGCGACCGGGGTTGCGCCAGGGCAGAGGCGGATGGTTGACCCTTTTAGACATAACGCTATGATGCCATAGTGCTGTTTTCTACAAGTACAAGTAAAGCGCATACAAGCATCGTGCAATATGCATGCATTATTTTTATTATTGTTATTATACAATAATAACGTACATAATAACCTATATTTTATTCATAAGAAATACCTCAAGCACCAAATAAATACTGAAATTAAATAAATTATTGACTTTCATTTCAGTAACCAATACATTTTCCAATTAAAGTACATATATTTGGAAATGAATCAATAACGCCTAAGCAATTTGCATTTTATCTAAATAAAAGCAGATCATGAAATAAAAACGATATAGGGATGATAATCTATACTCACAAGTGTGCCATAAACATGATACAAATTAATATTCATTGTTGACATTTTTATCAACGTGCTGTAACCACCAATGTGAGAATATACACAATATATATATGGTTATGATCAAATTAATAGATTAGATTTGATAATAACATTATTCGATGATATCCGTTTGTTCGTTCGCGTCTGCAAAAACAAAACAAATTTGGAATACGTATATTGTATAGAAACCAAGACAAATTAAGTATATGAAAAAAAAAATGGAATTATTCAATGCGTATTTACAATCTTAAAAGGAATGATGAATATCTTAGCGTATAGCTGTTGTTATGTTAAGCCACCACACACATCTATGTCTAGGTTAGCTAGTCGGTGTTGGTTTAGGCCAGGCTAACTAAAAATAGAAGCTAGATGAGATTATTTAATTTATGTTAGATAATGCGTTCATAAACTTACTAAACTTGGAATATTATTTGCAAGTGTTTTACAACTATAACAATTACATATTAATAAACTATTAATGAGCTTTCAATTACTCTTATTGTTATTATTATTATTATTATTATTATTATTATTATTATTATTATTATTATTATTATTATCATCATCAATCATCATCATTATCGTACTTATTCGAATTATTAAATTCAAAATTATTTTTTATTATTAAAGACTAACTATTATATTTTAGAATTTAAAGCCTATATTTGCATATGGCGAGTCGAATGGATGCAACCTACAGCAATAATATCGGCGCTGGTTCGAATGGCAGGCTCTCCTTTCTCTGGAGGTGGAGCAAGTCTTCTCGGATAAGGACTATAAACCGAAGGCCCAGTGTACATAAATTTCTTATCTCATGTGCACAAACAACCCAGTACATCTTTCGTAACGAGTAGGGGGTACCCCAGTGTACTATTCAATCTCACAGCCCCTACCCTCATCTAGTACGAAAATACACCGACAGGTGGTCTGTACTAGAATGGAAGAAAGAAAGAAAGAAGAATGATTAGCATATTTACATAATACAAATCATACATACAATAAAAATGTAACCGTGGATATAAAGATACATCAAATATTGACAAACCCCTGATAGGCCTATTATAAACATTGATTACTTTTTCCAAGAAAAGAAATCGATTATTTTTTTCAATTTAAGTGCATATATTTACACATGGATATCGACTACGGTAAGCAATTTACATACATGTAGTATAATACGGTGGATTATACAATAAGGTCATATAATACATGCAAATACGCAATATACATAATAAACATTAATATGATTTGTCTTCATAGTATTGTCCACACGTTGATATTTGCTAATGTAAGAAAATTTTCAATTTGAAAATTCGATAACGATAACATGTTTATGGACGAGGGGGAGCCGAAGCAATCAACTGTTCAATATTCAACATGAAACAAGAATAAAAATAAAAAGTACGGTGATGTACGTTTTTAATATGACGTTACATTTTAAACTTTAGGATATGGAGTCAGTTAAAATCTTTAAATATAGTGATCTTCACAATCAAATAAAAAAGAAGTTCCGAAACTAAAACATCGATGTTTCGATGTAGATCGAACGCCTGACCTCTGCAACCACGTGCTTCCATGTATTGCACTTTTTAATTATTTTTCCCAATCATGATATATTGTATCAATCACATACAAGGATCCCTGGAGAAATCCTACTGAAGTGTTTTATTGCTCGGTAACTTGGTTCGACGGTGAAACTACTTTACCAATTAATGCTACACGGCTGTTTAACGTTTAGAAATGTCATAAAAATGTTCTTTTGTTTGAAAGGTTGTAAATAAGTTACTGAACTCTATATCCTAAAAAATGTTTTTTTGTTTTTTTGGGGTTTTTTTTGCAGAGTAGAAACTATTCAAGTTTGACTACGCATATAACGATACCCGGTAGCCACCATTACACGTAAAGTTTGTCTTTAAGGCGTGCCATACATGGACGTTGCATACTTACACTAGCATAACGATACCCGGTACCGTAGTCATTACTACACGTAAAGTTTGTCTTTAAGACGTGCCATACATGGGCGTTCCATACTTACACTTGTCATTATTCATACTTTGTAAAATAAGGAAAACCAACCAACAGAATGGATACTCAAACCTTTAAATCCGATAAGAAATCTGTCATGGTATGTTTAATTTAATTTGTGTATGGGATTGCGTTTAATGCGAATGTCACAGCCATCGGTCATCAGCATCTTTTACTTGAAATAAAAGGAATATGCCTTAAAATATATAGAAGTAAAAGTAATTAAATGTATAATGTTCGTGGACTGTTATTTTAAATATCGGCTTAACATATCGGATTGTGAATGCTAATCCGTGTATCTAATAGCCTATAGTCGTTGCTAATATTTTAACACACGTCATTAAGTCCGTAGAACATAAACATCAGAGTGTTATTTTTTCCTTTTGCACAACTGCGAATTGGTTCTGGCATTGATAGATGAAAAGTGCGACAGTTTAGTGTCGTGCTGTCTGGAAGGAAGCTCGTCTTGATGATGGTTGGTCCGCGTCAATACAGCCTCGCCTGATACTTATGACAATGTTTCATTTCACAAATCAGTGTTGATCAGTGGCGGATTCTGATCTGGGGGATTCAGTGGTTCGGACGAAGTACTTCAGTTGGCGGATTCAAGGTGTCCCGCCTACTTTTATATCCAAATTCAAGTCTGAGAGTGCCATTTCCGGCCATTATATGAGGTCCATAGTTATACATTTTCAGGGGAAGATTTAGAGGGAGCCGCGGGCCGGCGCCGCACACTCCCACTCCTTTTGGAAAGTAAAAAAAAAAGAAGAAAAGAAAGGAAAAAAATGATCGCCCAAAACGCCTTAGCATGTCCCCGGACCCCTAGGGTGTTATCGCGGTCGGCCCCACTTTCGGCCCCAACTTTCGGACATCTCTGGATCCGCCCCCGATTTTTATGGTGGTCTAGTCCCTCCATTTATGGGCCCCCTTCTATTTTGAATTCTTGCATGATCCGCCACTGTACGGTACTGCATGGATCCTGGAATATAGAAAGCATGCTAAACTCTTATAGTAACAGTAGGTAGGCAGATCGGACAATCCAGCCTTAACCTAATTAGCCTTAAATTAAATAAACTAAAAACATTGTTTTGTTTCGACCAAATTGTTTATTATAACCAGGGAATAAAATTCAAGCTATTCGATTCAGCAAAACCTTTTTGATCTTTGAAATAAAATAATATAATATTATTATTATTATTGTCTATTTTATTTTTCTCTATGTATACACACATAAATAGGCCTACTTACTGTGTAAGAATGAAATAAAAATCTCATGACCTTTTTGAAGAGAGGTAAACCTTGAATTTTGAAGAACTTGAAAGTCGTTATGAGACCCTCAGAAAGTGGGAGGCTCATTCCTGGCCATTTAAAAATTAAAATTTGTCCCGGGCTCCACTTTCCTTTGGGTACTTTTTTTTCAAAAATGTTGAACTCCCCTTGCTTCAAATCCTGGATCTACCCCTCCTGTTGCTGGTGTTCATATTGGCGGAGTGATGCGCAGTCATTTGAATTAAATGGTATTATTTTAAAGACTGGCCCTACATTTGACTCTGTTTTCAGCCAGCTGGATGCAGTAACAACACCATAAAAAGCAGCTAAAAGTAGGTATTCCGACGCTGAAAGAGAGGTTGTCTCACACCCCGATACAAAAATCGTCCAAAAATCTTCTCGGTCCCGGGCGTCGTCGAATTACATACGCGAGTATACGGTACTACGCGGTATCAGTCATACGCTTGCGTGAACATCGTTAAATTTATTCAAATTTTGAATAACAACAAAGAAAGGAAAAGTGCCTTTAAAATGGCCGCAAACATTTTCAGGATAATGTCGTTATGGAGCACCGTCTGTAATAGAATATCTGATGTACATGTGGAGAATTGGGCTTGTGAAATGAACAAACCCCTATATATTCTGTTACAATGACAGTGAAATTGGGTGTATGACTTGTAAAAACGACATTAAAAAGAAAAACAAAAACAAAAAACAAAAAACGAAGCGACAGCTAAAAATGAAGACAATCTGGTTCTCGCCCACCCAATGAGTCAATTATTCGCACCACCTGCCTCTAAACAGGTGTCCAGTAAGCGTATGATTACACCTGGTTACATATAATGCACATGCTCAATTGTTAGCTCACAGACTCATGTGATAATCGAATCGTTGATAACAGCACGTCGTACATTTACCCACTTCCAAGATTTACAGCTGAATTATAGAAATTTAATTGCAGCGATGTCGTCTGCATATCAATTGTGATAGGGTTAAATTGGGCGTGATATCCATTTTCTGCCCAGGGGTATCATTCTTAATGAAGACGCTGTGTTGAATATTGTATATCCTTCGTTTATCGGCAGTGCTAGTGACATTGGAATTAATAGACATTGAATTTATATATATGATGTTATTCTTACCAGGCAATTTCTATACTCTCTGGATTAACTTATCATTATGTATTGTTTATATACCGCCTCCGATCGATTTTGGAGAAATTCAGTTTTGGTAACATTTATAACACTAGGCCTGAAGGACTAAAGGTAATAATGACGAGAATAATAATTATAATGCACAAACCAACAAACCATGACGATGTGTCTTAAGCTGCATTGATACCGAATCCGAATTTTCGGAACGGAATTAAGGCATTCGGAACCGATTAGAAAATCGATTTACTGTGTAAGAATAGGGAAGCTGATGTTCAACTCATCGGATCCGATGTGAACGTAGCTTTCTGCTTCCATCTGATGGCACCCCTGTATTTTCCTTAGACCTATGTGCCCTTCAGATAAATGCATCATACTCATAGAAAATAACCATTTGGAGGATTATGGTTGTAATACTTTCAAAATGTATAGAAAGGTTGAATCGGGCTCAAAACATTAAGAAGTATGTACGTGAGAACGGCACTTTATCCCAGTGTGTATACAGCTATGCTTACATTATAAGGTTTTATGTGACAAATATAGGCCAGTCTGATTTGCACTTTCATGGGTATGATGATCTTATCACACCCATATATGGGCTAATCACACTTGTCACTTAATAGTGTGGAAAAAGCTAAATATAACCTTTTGACAATTGTTAGACCTAGACCCATATCATAGAGAGATAATGTTTTAAGACCCTAGGCATATATAAAATTTTAGCCCACGTTTATTTGTAGACAGCCTAAGGCTGTGATTAATCTATTTCGATAAGTGATGTTGCCAATTTCTAATAAACTTGAATTTGCCCACGGATGCTACAACATAATGCCATTTACGGATAGCTACAGACATTACGAAAATAATATATTAACGTAAACGATTGCCTCTAGGCTGTAACGATGTCTTACAAATATTGCTTACAGACGTTGATGGTGTCAAATAATATATCATTTACGTCATAATGGTCACATGATTTATGTCCATGAGAACTGAGCATGCTTGACGATTATATTATGAATTCAAATGTTAGCATATAATGGATTTTTCCGGAGTGTGAATGGAACTTAACAACTAACCAATCAAGACAAAAAGCTAGGAAGACGCGCTAAATCACACATTTTGACATGTGTGGGAGCCCGTTTAACAGTAAATGAAAAATACCACAAGTGAAGGGTTGTAAAAATATGTTTTATTCTGAATGGCCAGTCAATCTTGCAACATGCAGGTTAAAAACACAGCATATTTTACCACAAACTCACGATTTTATGTACATTTACTCGGTCGATATTTTGTGGGGCAAATATCCTATGCCTACCCTAACCCTAAACAGACTCATAAAGATGGGAAAACTAATACAAATTTACGATAGTCCAACCACACGAAACTTAGGAAAACTCTTATAAGAATCCTACTAAAATAAAAAGACAGCGGAATGGAATTTTTACACGTAAATCAGCGGGCCATATATTTGAATTTGCATTTCATGTAGTCGGCCTATGTTTTAATGTGTATGCCGTACTGTATTACGTAAATGTATGAAAATTACCAGGTCCATAAATAAATTTAAGTAAGAAAAGACATATATACTAAATTATCAAGATCTTGCACTAGCTAAGATCTTTTCTAACCATGGTTGGGGATTAATACTATTCATTCAAAGTCATCTCAAATAATTAGGTTCATAAAGCGTTTAATACTTGTTCATTATCCAACATTGATTATTACACTATACACTGCACTTGTCCGTCCATTGATTGGTACCCTTATCAGTGCGGTCACATTCAAAAGCTTGAAAAGATCCACAAGGCTTTGCTTCCCTTTTCAAAATTTTCCTTATGAACAACGATTTGATTTACTGAAATTTTCTTGTCATTTCTTTTGTCTGTAGGTGTCTCTAGTTTGTGAATCGCATCGACCCCAACTCTTTTGTTACAATTAATACTGGTTATACTGATAATCTAAAGTTCAAGCACTCATTTGCAAGAACTAATTGTTTTAAATACAGTATACAGTTTTTAATCTATTTCCTAGACTTTGGGATTATTTACCCTCCGAGCTTAACAAATGTTTCTCAACAACCATAACTGTTTCTATCCCACTTCAAGATACACTTACAGGCAAACGAATGACAAATTCTTTTCTGTGTTTTTGTACTTTCACTTATTTGGTCTGTTTTTCATGTTTTTATATAAATTTATATATGTAAGTGTAGAGTAATTTTACCAATTTATCGTTTCCTTTATGTTTCTGTTTTTCTTTCGGTTTGGAGAGCCACTTGACAGCATTTTAGTATACTTTTTGTTATTCTGTCTCCCCGAGTTCGAAACTGCTTTGTGAGTATAATTGAGACAACTAAATGAAATGAAAAGGCCTATACACATACGTGTTACGATACATGTAAGTAGGTCTAATTAAGATATAAGCCTGTTGAATCATATCTCAATATGTTCTCATATTAAAACATTTACATACACTATGTAATAGTATAATAATAATAATTGTCGATTTATATAGCGCATATTGTAGGCTAACATCTATGCGCTTTACATTAATTCCCCTGGTCACTGGATGAAGCACATGGAACACAACACTCATGCCCCATAATGTTGCAGCTGTAATCAGCGCATAGTTGTGTTTGACAAATAATGTTTTCTTTGACCGACAGACGGTTTTATTTTTTCTCTATATGCGGAGACATTCAACGGTTTGGTTATGTAAGAACAAGAGACCATTAAATAATCACAATTAAAGCTTTTCTATGGATTTACAATCAGACAAAGTTGATTATTCTATGTCAGTCATAAGGTTAATGTGAATTAATGTACATTCCGTATATTAATAATATAATTAATATAGCGAAGGGGATAAATCAACTTTTAATGGAGGTCTGTGTTTAGGCATATTTGATGTTGTTAAGAAGTCTTGCGACTATCGTAATAATACAATAATGAATATGATTTATATAGAGCAATTATCTACTTTAGAAAAATGCCTAATAACCATATCAGAGGCCTTAAACGAATCTCACTACCGGTATTAAGGGATTATAAACCGATAAAAAGGTTGCCCTAGCAGTCTTATACACTTCGCGAAATCAGTGACACAGCAATCATTTTAATGGTGAGCACGCAACCAGGCTATATATCATGTTATTATACAGGTGAGCCCACAATTTAACAGACCTCCATGTATAATATTATTATATACATATATTTATATAGTATATATATATATATATATATATATATAAAGTATGCATGCATTA
>NW_022750455.1:178614-189655 GCF_011630105.1 Anneissia japonica
GTATACAACACCTCACATACGGTAACACTGCTTGAACTAAACAGGTTTTAATCCCTAAAATTTTGACAGCTTAAGACATGCTTGAATTGTGCTTTCGGCGCTCGAGATTTTATTTTTTCCCCCGACGACCGTGCTGAAAATTCCCCGATAGGGGTGAGGGAGGTTCCAAGCGGGGATTCCAGAGGTCCCCGACGGGGGGGGGGGTCCTTTTCCCCTGGACCCCAGCTAGCGACGCCCCTGATGCTAGAGAAGACAGCCTCTTGGAAGGCTGGCGTCAGTAGAGCTAGGTCTATATAGCAATTCCTTGGTGGAAGGAACCAAATTGGATTGGATTGTAACAAGATCTATACCATGGAATCACACGAAAGTCAATTTTTACTCGTTAACGGCCCATGGGCCTACTGCGCCTAAAAATCCAGTAACAAATTAAATAATCGCACAATTTATCCTAAATAATCTATTTGTTTAAATAAAATTCCAATGAGATATAAATTAAATAGAAATAGAAAGCGTCTGCAAAAACAAAGAAAGATTATGGGTCTGTTCATTGGTGAGAAAGTATATAAATATATGTATATTTTTCAAAACGTTTTGTTTAATTGCTAATAACTTTCCTAAAAATACACAGTTAAAACAATGCAAATATTGGAATTTCTTTTTCCCACCACATCACGTATCCTTAAGCAACTATTCGAAACTTTAATGTTTTCATATATCCACGCATTACCAATAGATGCGTCTAATAATTCTTTGTATTTTATAGCCATAATTGACACTAAAACATGTGTTAATGTCACATTACGGAAGTCAAATGACGAATAGCGTAAGTGATTGATGTATAAACTTTGACGTAACAACGGTATTAACATGGGCTGATAGGATCAAAGGAACTTGATTGACTTGCAACGATAGCTGATTACATATAGCTACTCATCTTGCTGAGTGATGGGTCGGATTATTGATGGAATATAAATTAACGTATATCAAATTAGATTAATAGATATAAAGATTAATAATATCGTTTTGTTTGCTAAAATGACGCATCACTAATTAAGTTGTATTTTGATTATCGTTATTTATAGCATTGGATAAACGAACAACGTCTCATTATAAACAGAATTTAAATGATAGAAGTCTTGGTCATATATCTATCGTAGGTCTACTAAATTTGACAAAATGACTGTTTATTAGGAAAATGTTATTCTATACATAATCAACCAATTTGATAATGTAGAGTGGGAGCCTTTGCGGGAATTACGCCGTTCCATGGTTGGGCGCTCTCGGGTTGACACCATGAAACGAGTGGTGGTGTGGGCGGGAATTCATGAATATACAGAATAAAGGATGGTCCCCACACACGGGAATGTATCACTGTTTAATACAGACCATTTTAGACGGCGTTTCGAAAAAAAGACAAGGATTTGAGGGTCTCAGAATTGTGGATATTTTAGAAAGGAATTTACAGAATGAAGGATGTTCCCCACCCACAGGGTGTTAGATGGCGTTTCGAAAGACAAATGTATCGTATATTCACGCTTTTCTGAAATCTATGAGGATAGGGAACGTTGCATTTAAACTAACAGTGTTTCATTTCAAACATACACAGTTGGAGATTAAAACAATCTATCCATCAACATTTTTCAAGATTACTACTAGTATAACACGGTTGGAATCGCTAAATTCCCGGCTTGAAAAGTTCAAGGGACAGACAACCCATGAACCATCTAAGGGAGGTACTAATGATTGTGATAAACTAGGCTGACTGTAGACACCTTATGAAAACAAAACCCTATGTCCGAAGACGAGGAAACGTTATTCAAAAGTGAACCAAAACAGTTAATAGAGGAAAAGCTGCTAGGTGTCTTCTTTAATCTTCATTATCTGTATGATTAGTTGGATGTTCACGGAACGATGTAGACGTCACCCACCTACCAGTAGTGGTCAGAGGTGAACTGCTAAAAAATGCTCTTGTCAGTCCAGGCTTGATCGACCTGAACCGGTGTGGCCTAATATTTGACAAGTCCGCATCACATCCTCATTTTTACTACAAGTTTACTGATAACGACAAACAATACAAATACCGTATTTTACATTCAAATAATGTACCGGTACTGTATCATTAGGCCTATTGTCATTATTATAAACAATAAAATACTGTATTTTACATTAAAATATTGTACTGTATCATTAGGCTTATTGTCCTTATTTTCCTAATTCTAAATGACGATCTTCAAACATAAAAATTCGGCTCATGTTCACTTCTTCATGAACTCTTTGGCGATTAGACATACGAATTCTTATTCGTATCCTCACGCACGTGCTGTATTGTATATCCGATCGAGGAATCGTTTATGCACCAGTAAGACGTTAATGTGTAGATTTCGTGTGCAATCTGTGTTTTTCACTTCTTCATTATATTAAAAGTGATTTTATAAACATCAGTTTAGAACAGTTGGGCGCTGTTTTTTATGCATGCGATTCACCTGCTAAACTGCGGCAATGATGCGAACAAAATAAATTGAAATTGAAAATAAGTGTTGCTTTATATATTGGATTTATATGCTGATGTTCAAGCTAATCTCGATTACAACCATATTTATCGCACAGACATTATTACGATCGACCGTAATAATAAGTCTTAGCTTAGACTTCGTGAAGATTGAAACCAAACAATTACTTTAAAATTATATTCCGCATTGCATTTGAGCCTATCAGTTTGGTGGTGGGTATTGAACAAGTTTAAACAGTACAACTGCTACGTTAAGCTTGTTTTTCATACAATCGCTACATGCTATCGCTGACTGAGCTTTCGGATGCTGATTGGTCGGTCGAATCGGGAAACCGGGCTTCAGACGAATAGTAAAGAACATGTTTCTTCATTCCATAATTACAACAGACTGGTCATAATAATATATGTAATTTTAAGCGTAGGATTCTACTTTTTAAAGGAAAAATTGATTTTATATCTTTCATCGACTTAATGTCTACGAATGAATCTAGATTGATATTGTTTTATAACCTTTCCGAGCAGACTAAGACCCAGTTGCCGATTAGACCACGCTCACGGTACTCATCAATATAGTGGTCTACTCTTGTAATAATTAGACCTATAGACCCTCATGATTATCATAGGGACACGACATAATACGGTCAGCTGAACGTTCAGAAAATATTGCACGGACACAGGTGGTGATCGTGCCAGACTGCCACTACATCATCTTATTTTTAATCACAGTGAAAAATGGTACATATCAATTAGAATTTCGACGGATCTGATAATTACTAATAAATCATTTTGTGTAGGCGTCATTGTTACGTCGTGCATTCATTTGTTTCTTCCATATTGTTAATGGAAGGTGGCTGTTATGACATGAACGGTCAGTTAAACTTTAGTCAATCCTAAACAAAAATTTAGTTCACAACAACTATCAAGTTTTGAATGCAGTTTGTAGACCTATATGATGTCCATTCCAATCCTAATTTCTTTCCTGATTGCTACTGTTACTCTCACGACATGGTGGCGTCATCACGCGTATTGTATTTTATTAAGGTAAGCCAACAAAAATACCACAGTTCACATGATAGAACTACATGTAGCATCATAAAAAAGGCATAATCGGATGAAACCTGATGATAGAAATTGACAGTTACAATATGCCACGCCTTTTGAGCACACTGACTGGTACAAGTCACTGGTGCGCCGATATCATCCCAATCATGGTCATTGGATCCGCGTAACACTCCAAGTGGCGTATATGTAGTGGTTTTTACTCCGCTTTACACTGAAAGCAATATCGAAAAATACGACCCTAGATTTTATATATATACATATAAGATAGCCGTTGACAAAGTTAAATATATACACGATGTATATCATGTCCCTGACGGGTAACGAGGAAACGAAACTGAAAGTAATTAGGCCTATGGACAGTATGATTCTGTCGTCGATGATGATGGTGATGATGATGATGAGGACAATAATAATAATGATGAAGGCGACGGCGATTATGATCATGATGACGAAAACGACAATAATGACGATAATGCTGCTTTTTGTGATTTTTAATATGATAACATGAAGATTTTATGGATAGTTTTGATAGTGACGATGATTTTTAAGTGTTAGATTTCGATACTTGTCAATATTGCTATAGGCCTAGCCACAATTATATTCCTCCTTTCTTAAATCAGTTTGCGAAGAAAGTATAACATTTGCGGAGAAAGTATAACATATCATTAAAAATATTTTTGTATCGCAATGATATGTTATATTTTCTCTTGAGGATGATGACCTAACGATCTTAAAACGGAAATGAAATTAAATTGTCCTAAAGCTAAGAACTTGAAGCATATCCGTGCTAATTACATCAGATGCACCAGACATCTCATCACAGGAAAACCATAGCTGTATTAGGGAGGAGTGAACTCACTTCTTTCGTGTAGTATTTGACAGAGGTTGTGAATGGGCCTAGCCAAAACACCGGAAATAAACGCGTGCGAGGTCTTGACCCAATCAAGTCATGACTACTGCACGAAGTTACGATATTGACAGCAGTACCTACACCGTAAACATGTTATCTATAAGTAGCCGATCCATCAGTAAATTTACCTCACGCTGAACAAACAATTAGCGCGCACGCGGTCATGTTATAGGGGTGAAGATGTGCGTAATTACTTATCAGGACCTAAGGCCCTCTTTCTTTGGTGATGCTCATGAAAAGCTTATAAATTAATCGATATGTTGATACTTGTTTTTAACTTCCCTACAGCTGCCACATTTATCTTCGCTGCTTACCACGGCAATTTTTAATTTTTCTATTTATGTCTCTTGTAGTAAATTACTGGGTAGATTTTAATCTCGTCTGAAGTCTTGTCTATCGCGACGACATGCTTAAACAGAACATCAAATTTTCAAGCAAAGCTGGTGAGAGCTGGTTGGTCAAGAGTTGCGTTACAAGTTTTTACTCGGCGGAAAATTTGGCTTTAGTCAACACGCGCATTGTGTTTGCGTTAAAACGTGTATAATTTCATGAGATGTGGTTCACTTTGAATGTGGTGACTGGTGTTTTTACTAGAATGTGTCTAACTAGTCTGAACCAAGCATTTAAAATTACTGATGATACTATACCCTGCGAGAAATGCAAATGTTTTAAAAATATGTTTAAAAATGAAATCATTGACAATATTACAACAATATATTTGTGGTAAGTTACTGTTTTTTTTTTTTGTTTTTTTTTACATCAAGAGGTATTATAAAAAATTTACGAATTTTCTTTCTCTGACGATGGCCCGCACACATTTTACGGTAGGTCAGGTGTTGAATGACGTAATGACTTCGTGTTTTTAAATAGATAGGTCTAAAAAATACTGATTTTCGTGTTGTTGTATTTAAACTCCAACTGAAGGGAGACAGTATGACTGTTACAGAAAATATTATTGATGGTAAGAACTAGCAACATCACGTTTCTCGATATCAGGTGAATTTCCATCCAGAATTTATGTTTTTACTGTCATCTTGTTACTATACAAATATTAAGATCATTCTTATTTTTAGCTGGCATTATGTTTCTATGAATGATTCATAGCCTGTTACTATTTTATTACTATTTTGGTGTAGAGTGATTCTATTTGATTGCTTATCGGATGTGCAGCATGTTGTGGTATCATGTTTTTTTTTTATATATTAATGATTATCTTCAATCGCTTTCTATAAACATAATATCCTCAGCTTTTATATAAATCGAGCAACTGTAGGTTGCTCGATTTATAATTATTATTTAATTTAAAAATTTAATTTAATTAAAATTTAATTAATGATAATAATAATAATAATAACAATTATTATTATTATTATTATTATTATTATTATTATTATTATTATTATTATTATTATTATTGTCGTGAATACGCTTGGGCTAGTGGGAGCGTGGAGGCTCGAGCTGTTAAAAATGTTTAATAGTTCAGTTTACTAATTAACGCTATACCGATGTGACAAAATATCAGTATCGGTAACATACAATAGGCCCAAATTTTCATAATTATCCATTACCGTATGTTATTAGATAGTGGAGAGCGTTCACGTGTCTGGGTTTTGTTACGTGGGAGTGGCTGCTCTCAGCGATTGTAATTAGGACTTCCCTGGGACTTCCAACCTTTATATTCAGGTTCTAATCTGGCAACGCTCTGCATTTTACATACTGTACACAATTGGACGCATCTTGGATATTATGCGGGACTTAAGACAAGCACGTATTTCTGGCTATTAAACACTACTTTCTGATTGGTCAGATATTAGGTTTGATTGACAATTCGCAAAGGTCCATTCTTGGACAAGGCACTTTACTGCCGAGGAATATGAATGGGTATCTAGTAGGATGCGAATCTCCAATAATCAATTTATTTGGTTTAACAATTCACAACTATTAAACTGAGGAGGTTGTGTATTTGTCAATATTTTGACCCACAAGTGTAATAATAAGGAGCGAGTTGAGACTCTATATATACAATTATTATTACTATTGAGGCCTATTATAGGCCTATTGTTATTATTATCATTATGATCATTATATTTATTATTATGAGTAGTAGTAGTAGGCCTAGTAGTAGTAGCAGTAGTAGACAAAATAACTAATCCATGTAAATGTACAAAATTCAAATTTTATCGAATACTAATTAGATTTGAATCTTTCAAGTAGAAATGGCGTATACGGTACGCTTACTTCTCCGATGGTTTTATTAAAAGGCTTTATGTCTCAGTGACTTCAAAAACCATTAATTGCATCCGGCAAAACTACCATAAAATGCGCCGATATCTATCGTTCCTAAGAAGTCGTTATTTAGTGGTTCACTCAGACCCTCTAACATAGTGCCTTCTCATTTACGTAATTTAGATTCTGCGTGCTCTTGAAGGATGTCTAATGGATTTCTGTACAGAAATAGCTTTATAATGAGATTTGGTAACCTAGAAAAACCCACCTTTTTCAAAACAGATTACGATTAAAAGTTTATATTGTGAGCATATTTTAAATAGTGGCGCCCTCACGACATGACTTTAAAATTAATCCGTATTCATCCTATATTTATCGTAAATATAAACACCCTGATTGACATCCTGTGATTGGAGTGATCCAGGGCGTAGACACATTTGCTAATACACAGGCTTCTTGTAGGAGAGCCTCATTAAAAGGCATAGCATTAGTCAAGGGAGCAAAGTGTTGATGCGATTTACTGCAGTCGATTATCAATAATAATCAATTATCGATTTCTACGATATGTTAGCATATCATCCTGTCTCGTTGGCAGAGTGGACATAACAAGAAAATGTTCAGAAACGTGGGTTCGAAATGTATGGCAACTGTTTAAATATTTGTAAAGTCTTGGTTCGAAAACTCTCTAGAGGATTGCGTGGACAAGAGTGTGAACTTGTGATCTATTGTCGACGCAAATACTCAAACACTTCAGCCATGTAAACTCTACATTATGTTTGCATTGTGTTTATATCTTTTTTTTCAACTTCTGTATTTTCCGCAGAAATTTCTGGCTTATGTCTAAAATTTAGCATTTACATATCAATAATTTTGCAGCTCTACCGAGATCCAGCTGTTTCCCATAGCATTGTTGTTTTTCCAGTGTGTAGCCTTTTATTAGGCCTTGTATTAGGCATATATACTTGTTTATACGCTTTTATCTTTATAATCTTATCAATAAAACTTATATAAATTATATGAAATTTAACTATAAGCATAATGGCATGGTATTAATAATTTGCTTGTACCGATACTATAGGCCCTATGAATGCGAAGTACAATAATAGGGAGTTTTCGATGCACGACGTTAACCTTAACTTTAACGTTAGTACCCAACATGTAACGCGATAACTCCGCCCCTTTTGTAAACAAATCGAAATACGCATGCGCAAACCCGTAATTAACGTACGTCGAGCACGTAAAATCTTGAAATTAACGTACTCCGCAACGCAAGATGAATCAATTATGACGTCATCCGTTAACGTTAAGGTTAACGTCGTGCAGCGAAAACTACATATTGCTGTATTGCTGGGAGCATACATGTAGGTCTATTTACTTTACCATGGTATGTTTATACAGAATACATATAAGTATCAGGACTTCATTATGTCCACACGTCATGCCAACACATGCTTTTAAGCAGTTTTAAACATGTGAGCACATTATCTCTATTTGATTCGGTTATCAAGATGCCGAGACTATCCATTATTTGTCATTTCTATTGCATAAACCGCTTAAAAGCTTGACATAAGAATGTTTGAAATGTTAGTATGTTCAATTCGATGAACATGAGTCCGCAGTAAAATCTATAAAAAAAAATCCTCGTAATTTGAATTGGAACATTGACAAACTAGATACAGAAAAAAGATAATAAGAAACTGCCAGAGATCGTGGAGCATAGAGGAGAGTGAAATGCTGTAATTAAATATACTGGAGTTTTGCTCGACGTAGTAGTAATACATTGAAAGCCGACATAATATAATAATAACTTCTGTGGATGACACGCAGGTCGAAACCAATCAGATTTCTCTAAAAAAGAAAAACAACAACGAAAATGACTTAAATTGTTTTGCCAGCCTTTATAAGTGTATAAAGATTACATATAAATTATGTAATAAAATGTCTCTGGTGGGACTTGAACCTGCGACCTCTCGCTGTCGAGGCGAGCGTCATAACCATTAGACCACGGAGTCCTCATGGTTGAACAGCTTCAAATACCACCAGATACACTCCATTACACAATAGGTACGGCTGGAAACAAATAGTTGCATATAATAGGCCTAAATCAAGATCGTTATATATATATAGGCCTATATATATATAGATGTATATAATATATATATATATATATATATATATATATATAAGTAAACATGGACGTTGATACGATATATAAATCATACACAGTTGACGTATTATAGGAATATTATTTTATTTGACAGGAATATTTCGTTCTGTCAACGTAGAGGAAAGGACAAAATATTAGTGCCAAATAAAATAATGTTCCTATTACGTCAACTGTGTATGATTTATTTATCGTATCAATGTCTATATTTACTTATATATCGCAGGGAACATACGTGCTACTTACCATCTTATTGATGCCTAATTTATATATATATATATATATATAATATATATACACACATATATATCGGTACCTTTATTTTGAAACACGCAATACCATTCGTATTCTGTACAATACAATTTTTAAAAACCGTACATATTCATTAAAAAAAGACAAGAAAGAAATATAGAAAAATCATCAAAAGACACAAATATATAACCTTTATAGGCCACAGAACGTAATTCAACATTTTTTAATATAAATTATACTAAAAATAACATTCGTCAGAGATCAATGTTAAAATACTAAAACATAATATTAAGTATACTGTACTTATGACCTGCTATAATTAGTTTAAATCATTGTATTATAGGGTAGAGAGACGCATCCTATTAATGGTGAGGCTCGCGATAACATCACGACTCGAACAGAAAGGCCTCGGATACATCTATTAGTTACGTTTATATTAAAATCTTGTCACACTTGTCTTAGGTCACGCCTGGAATTCCATTGGGCCGGTCGAGTATCGTTTTAGTGTGTTTGATTTCGGTTGGGTCAGTAGTATTAATTATCATTGTAAACACTGTGTAACGGTTCTATGAATGTTCCAAGGTAGTTTAATTGATGCAGGGGTTAGGGGCAAGCAGAACAGTCCAAATGAATCAATAATGCGAGTGACATTAAAAACAAAGGTTTTGTTTGGGCATCTGCTTGTACTGTGGATGCCTTCGCGATCTTGATCTGCCCCCGCCGTCCGTTCCGAATACCGTCGATAACCATCTCATAATCTTGACGTCGTCATCTGTAGTGTCTTATGGCTTGGTGAGGCGGGCCTACTTACTTGGCCCTATCTCTAATTGATTTCATAATTATTCGATGTTTGGATGAGCTGTCCAACATGCTGATAGTAATTAGTAAGTAAACAGCGAGTGTACACGGTGGCGTGTACACGGTGCAAACTACTATTAAACGGGATAAAGTAAACGAAGCGACGCCACGCCACGTGAAACCTATTATATTGACAGTAAGGGTATTTACACGAAAGAACCGCTGATGAATGTCATGGAGTTTTTCATTTCGTTTATATCCATGAATAGTTACATCGCACATCAGTTTATCAATGAAAGAACAACAGGGCCCTAATCTAAAGTAAATCAGACTTGCTATAATGGATCAATCTGTCAATGAATACATAATGTTATCAGTTACATAGACATTACAGGTAAAAGTAGGTAGGTCTGTTCAATACGTACAAGCATGAAGTGCAAGTTTTCACTTAAATCGAAAATGAATCAGCCCTATTCTGAACACCACAACACCCTTAGCCCTTATTCTGGACACCACAAGTCCCTCAGTTCCTTCTGAACTCAACAGTGCGCCCTCAGCTTTTAGTCTGGACACAACAGCGATCCCAGCACTACTTATAGGCCTATTGACACGATTTACCGACCCCATCTCCTAAGACCACAAAAAGTAGGGTATGCCTATGTGAATTAACGAAAACGTAGGCCTAACTGTAAACTGTTAATTCTTTATTTATACCTACTGTACTGTATATACATACATACAAATTGTGTAATAAAATTCCTCTGGCGGGAATCGAACCTGCGACCTCTCGCTGTCAAGGCGAGCGTCATAACTATTAGACCACGGAGGCTTCATGTTTGAACAGATTCAAATACCACCAGATACACTCCATTACACAATAGGTACGGCTAGAAACAAATAGTTGCACATAATATAAATCAAGATAGCCGTTAAAACTGTTAAATTATATAAATCATCAAAGAAAGGTAAATACAGTGTTCGAATAAAGGACATAATAATACATCGTGTAGCATAGCTCTCAACGAATGTAGTCCTGTAAATAAATGCATAAAGACATTTTCATTTATTTACAGGACTACATTCGTTGAGAGCTATGCTACACGATGTATTGTGTTCTTTA
>NW_022750455.1:189661-200231 GCF_011630105.1 Anneissia japonica
ATATATATGTATATATATATGTGTGTGTGTGTGTGTATAGTTTGGCTATATATATATAGGCATATATATATTATACTGTATAAACGTACATTTGCGTGCGTATGACAACAGACAGTATCTTTGTCGTATTGGTTTAATCGTAGTAGTGGTAGGTAAACGGTTGCATTTTAGCGGCGTCTTCTTGTCTATGTATGACTACTTGCCTGAAATTTGAAGAAACTTTGATAGATTTCATCCGTTAATGAACTACGGTTGACAAGTTTCTATTTAATCTTCCGCATATTTTGTTTCGCTCACCATTAACAATTTTGAACAAATTCAAAATTAATATTTACAGTACTGTAATATACAGCTTTTGTAGATACCGAAAATAATGTACGGTCTATAACGTTACACTAGCAAGTTTCGGTTCGTAGGCTGTTCGCACATTATTGAAAATGTCGGGGACAAGTTTGGTAAATGTTTGGGACATTGTGATCACTTTCTGTGTAGGCCCTATGTTCAGGTATGCTGTGGACATGTTCGCTTCATGTTCGGAATGTGTTTGGAAAATATTCGGGACATATTTCAGTGGTGTATTGTCTACTTTAATCGCTTACTTTCAATTCGGTAATCAAACTCATGTTGTATACAGCAGAATACCATTGGATTACAGTATATGAAGACATGTCATAGCTTCAAACATGTGCTAACAATACACGAGGCCTGTGTATATCCAAACTATGATTAAGGCCTACTAGTCAAGAAGTTGCTCTAGACCTATAACACCCTTGTTATAGCAACACCTTGATTAACTCCTTCTAATAAAGTTGCTTTACACCATGCCTACGTGTGTACCACAATATGATTGGAGCCTACTAATCAAGTGACATTGATTTTGAACCAAGAGGGTCACTTGAAGGAAAGGGTTCGCATCCAAATAGTGGGGCTAATCGAAAGACCGACAGGGGGAGGGGGTAACGTCTACCTTTTTCCAATCACATTTATAACGTTTTGGAGGGGAAAATAGAAAAATTCAACACAATTTTTGTATATTACGTCACCTTTTCTATAACTAACTACTCGACAGGAAAACAAACAATTACACTGGTAATGACCGGCTGCATTTGACTGGTACATTTTATACAGAACGATTTTTCATTGAGCATTTCATTCGGCTATTGAGAAGTAGACTTCCTTAACGGAAGTTAACTGCGTCATTAGGAGTTTTTTTACGTTGCCAAACTAAAACAAACAAGGCAAATTTGCAAGAGGAGTAGAAATAATTGTCTGCTATATAAAGTACATATTTTAGACTGTAAATAAGAACAAATAGAATTAACAACAAAACTGTAGTCTAACAGAGAAATCATGAAGTTTAACAACTATAGTAGGTAATATACTAAATAAAAATAAAAGTGCTCATATAGAAACATAAGGACGCCATATATAGTATATACATACACACACACACACACATATATATATATATAATATATGTATATTAAATATATAAAACATAACGCTAGTGATTAAAGAAGTTGCATGAAAAATTCCTTTCCAATGAAATGTATATATTGGCGAAGCTTTTACTTTTGTGGGGAATTAAAGAATCAAACTGAAATATATTTCCCCTTAAATTGTCTCCTGACCTTTAAAGACGCCAATTATAGAAACGAGAGCCAGAGACTGACCCCCGAGACGCTAACTCCGGAGAAAAGTTCTTATTCAACACTGTTTTTAAAAAACCATTTTGTCATCCAACTGACATCAACAGATGAGCTAACGGAGACAAAATTCTGCGTTTCTTGCATAGTTGGAGTTTGACAAGGAGCCAGAGTTGTCTATGAAATCTGATTGACATCATGTGCCAATGTGGCACGGTGGAATTCGAGTCTGGGAACAGGGAGATTTTTACATTTTGATAACTATATTCTCCTCACATAAAATCACGGGGCAAAGGGGTCCCGCGAGAATGATTAATCAAACAAATGCACATTAAACGCCCGCGTTTATTTTCTTTTTCGTACATTTATTGCATAAAATAGCAGCATTTTTATGACAATAATTACATATGTGAGCATGCAGTCAATCAAAAATGTCAGTGAAGGGGTGTTGTTCAAATCAAAGTAATGTGGATGACATTCGCAAGAACAAAACCTATGAACTTTAGCCGGAGTGTCAAAACATGACAACTGACCAATAAGAACTGGTATACTGTATTATCTGTACTGGTGCTGCTATGGGAATGCGCGCTTGTCCCACACACATACGCAGTGTTGTCCCACAAACTACCGTGTATAAATAGCCTACGTTTACGCTGCCGTTTTGTAAGTGTTAATAAAAAAAAAATATCCAAGGGGCGGTGCTTACCGAAAAGGTCCATTAAAAGACCTATTTTATTTAGATCTCTCAGGGACATAATTCCATATGACACTGGCTTCAATTTCGCTATTGTTCGTTGTCTCTCTACCCAGGAGTATAAGTAAGTAGGACTACTCGGTAGGCTCGAACGTCAATGTGGCGCATTACTAGCAGTATGACATTCTCACCCAATGAGCTGACGTATGGCATCATCGACTGTTTTAGTTACATGATATAAGAACACATGCCTATCTATAGACTGATATAACTACTGCAGGTAAATGATATAATATGGATATAGCCATAGGCCTTAAGTTTACCAGACGAATTACACGCCCGATGCAAAGTTATGATTATATTTTAACAATTCATAGAAAAATCATTCGTGAAGAATGCATCGTTCTCAAAGAAGAACAAAATGAGAAACGGAATTAAAGGGTTCGATGACAGTGCGTGTCTTATTTATCATTTATCACTTACTAACTAAGTATTTGAGAAAGTAATTTATATTTCTTAGTATCCATTAGAAAAAACGCAGTTTGAAACCCGTCGCAATTGTAAGCCTCAAGTCTAGACACGCACTTACACCATTCAGGAATTTATCACTTTTGAGTAAATAAGACAAATTTACAAAAAAAGAAAAAAAAAAAAACCCAAAGAAAAGGATGTATCATACTGTGCATTAGGACGTTTAAAACCGACAATGTGTAAGAAATTAATTACTAAAAGCTAACATATCGAGATTCAGTGGCGTTTCAATATAAACTTCGATCACTATCTCTTTTCGAAGTTTTGATTACTATCTGGCGCATGCGCGTCAGAAATTCAAGTGGCATGACAAGTTACACATTACATATCAATATTAATAAGGAAAAAGGTATTCTCATGATCGTTATATTTTCCGCATAAATATAAAGAATGAAGGTTAGATCACCAGAATTACTATCTGAATTTGTAAAAAGTATTTCTTGATTATTATTTAGTTCTAATCTTAAATTTCGTTTATTTTAAATCTGTGGTTGGAAGAAGCTGCGGAGAAATAAAATGTAAGTGCCTAACGGAGGCTTGTAATCTAGTCGGGCATCATTTCGTATTGGAAATAGTTTCATTCATGCACACCGATACTTAATTATATCCCAAAGCGTAAAATATATGATTAATCAAATTTGATATAAAATATTGATTAAGATGTATGTAGCACACTTTATTCAAAAATTGAATACAAGGCCCACATGGCCGAAAATGTAACACATGAAAATAATATTAATATTGATTAAGGTAGGTGTTAAGACAGGAATCTGATTTGTCCCCTTTCATTATCCGATAGAGGGCGCGCTATCATGCCTACATAAAGTGTTTTTTTTAATGATTATTCTAATGATGGTGGTGATGATGATGATGATGATGATGATAATAATAATGATGATAATGGTGAACAAAACCTGAAATAATAAATACTGCATATAATAGATTCTTAAAGTGCATGGCAGCTTCGATAGAGTAAACCCATCATCCTCTCTGAATAACAAGCAGTCAGAAGCGAAATGACCATGAAAATGCCGAAAAGCAAGAATATAGGCCTAGTAATTGAAGGTACATATTAAATAATGAAACTCTATAATATCACCGAGTCATTGCCAATTAAGGAATAACAATAATACAATTTGTTAATATAGCACCCTATAATAACCTCTCAGAGCGCTATTATATACTCACAAACATGTAATAAGTTTTAAAAAAAGACAAATTAAATAGTCATAAAGATGCTTAATATGAATATGAATATGAATATTTGAATATGCATATGGATATGCATATTAATATGAATATGTTGAACAACAGAATCTTAAATGGATTTCTCATTGTATACGAGGGACAACAATGATGCCAATACGATCCTTTACGAGTAATTCATAGAATTATAAGCACGAGAATTATCTTTATAATGTTCTAAACATTCGATACGTGTTTACGGTACATGATGGTAATGCGAGAACTCCCAATACATGTAATCAACACACATCACATGCCGAGTCATCCAGACGACACTCTATCAAATCGGAGCAAAATTACATGTTTCTTGATCATTAAATTAAATATAATTAGTTACTGTCTTATATCAGTGTCTGTTTGAGCCTTAGCTCCGAAATTTCAACATAATGAGATTTCGTTGCATGGGGTTCGTTAACCAATTTTCTGTGCTTATGCTCGCCAACAACCTAAAACATTATGTTCATGTTTGTGACGTCATAACTCAAACAAGTGCATGGCTGACGATAATTGTCGTCATAGAACTCTTAGGGAATGGTTACAAAATGATAGGCCTATCGCTTATGACACCTTGAAGGGCAAGTACTAATGAATTACTGCCAATGCAGCTCCAGCTCGCTCTCTGTGAAATGACATCATGGAACATAGGTGGCACAAGTATTTATGAGAACCAGGAACACAGAAGGCCCTGCGTGGGCACGATTGTAACATAAAATAGGGTGCACATACATCCGCGATGATTGGTAAAGCATGGTTTCCATAAAATCGCTACACGCTATCGCTGACAGCTGATTAGTCATTGAAATCGGGGAGGACTGCTATGCAGTTGAGGTCACTGAAAACTACGGGGCGCCGTTTGGGACATCCGCTATTTTGTCGATAAAAATTATTTTGTTGAGACAAAATGCTATTTTGTCCACCAAATACTATTTTGTTGAGACTAGACAGAATGTATTCTTTAACATAAAAAGATGATTTTACAACAAAATGCTAATTTGTCGACAAAATGGTATTTTTGTAAGACAGGATTTATTCTGTCACCAAAAAAATGATATTTTGTCGACAAAATAGCTTTTTCTAGGACAAAAATAATGTTGTAGCGGAATTTTATTTTGTCGACAAAAGGACGTTTGTAGAACACAGAATTCATTTTGTCAACGGAAGCACCTTTTGTGAGATAGAACGAGATATGAAAATGAGGAGGGTGAGCCTCTCTTTGGTTGGGATGATGCGCTAACAAAACATTGTGCTGCAATTGGTCAAGAAGATCGTCGTCAGCGCAGGTGCAGAGAGGGAACCTGAAAAAAAATCTGTAGCGACAGTGTAGCGATTTTAAGAAAACCAGGCTTCAGAACACAGATGGATTTGCGTGACGCAATATATTAGAGTGTTGAGCACACGTAGTTCTGTGATTCTGAGACGTGAATTTTGACCGACTTTGTTCCAACAGTAACAGATTACCATGGCGCTAAATGTTACTGTAACTTCATGGAAATACTGTATGACACAATATTAATGATGGCCTGTGGGCATATAATGTGTATAAATAGCTTTAATGTTCTGTGATTGGGCTTGACATCGCCAATAATAGCATGTCATAAATCAAATGAAACAATGCCGAAATACTGTAAAGAACAAGGTAATATTATATGTATTGTTTTATTATGTATGTTTCGTGTGAATTCTACCAATTCAAACTTCAGTCCTTCATTGTCGTTCGATATCAGAAAACAGCAATTCTATTCACAATGTCTACGTTAATAATAAGTACAATTGTAGCATATTAATATTATAAACATGTGGTCATAGCATATAAGTAGGCGTATGCCTGTTTTTTTTTTAATTTTCAATGAAATGAATCATCAGAAATTGTTACAAAATAAAGAATTCTATTATAAAGAAAACAACTAACTATAGTATGTACAATGATGAGATAATAAAACTACATGATATCGAAGATGATGATGATTGATTGATTATGATGGTTGATTATGATGATTTTAATGACGATGATGATGAAAAGGGATGACATTGTTGAGGATGAGGATAAAGATGATGATGGTGAGGAGGAGTATTATGATAATGATTATGGTCATGATGATGACGATGTTGATGACCATAGTAATTATGATTTCTGAATGTTAATGATAAAAGTATAAAAAAGTATCGAATCATGTCAGATTGTATGAATACTAATGACGCGTCAAATATAACATAGACAATTATTTTAAAACCGTGTGTGAAATTAGTTTTTTCAACACGTTTGAGTACTTATACAATGTATTTACATTTTACAATAACTCGACAAATGTTTTTATTGGCTATGACAACAACAGGTTGCTATTTACCCATAACATCTGTTCCACTGGCTTTATTATGTCTTTGTTTTCTTTTTGCCAATTACTCTTATTTTATGTTTTTAAATATTGACTCTGAATGTTCTAGTTGTTATCGTTTCTACGTACACTTTCGAAGAAACTAGTTAGTTTGCTACAGAACTAACATATTATATCAAGTTTGTTAGTTGACATTCATTGTGTTATTAAACTAATATTTATTACACAGTCGTAGGCTATGTGGGGAGAGGGTTGAGGGTGGAGGTGTGTGCTACAATAAAGGGTACAGCATCTAATGTATTGATTATCATTGATCAGTGGCGTATCTAGGGTGGGGGAGGGAGCACTCCCGAAAAAATACTCCCCCCCCCCAGTCACCTAAAAAATCACGCGCAAGTAGTAAACAATCACCTCAAATCACTTTATTTTGCGAGCTATATAGCGCCCTCTCACTATAATCATCGGGCCATCCGCTTCACCTTCGCGCTCCCATCAGCACCCCCACCCCCTCCATTTCTAGACTCCTAGAGACGCCACTTGCATTGATACTTTCGGGTATTTAAGTACAACAGGATAGATTAGGAGTCATTTTTAAATCTCTAACATTTTTCACAATGCCCCTCCCTCCTTAAAAAGTCTGTCGATAGATGCACTCAGTGCGTCGAAGGGTTTCGATATACTTTTAGGTAAACCTCAATTGTTCTATCTTCGAAAGATCAAATGGCGGCGAGTACTTTTAAGAGTTGCAGAATAACTGTGTTTCATGAACCTGCATAATTATAATACCAGTTCTATATTTGAAAACACTAATATTCATCACGTACTTAGGTACAATTATCCCAAACAGGTGAATCATAATCAATTAGTGTTCGAAACACATAAGATAAATTTTAACTAGTGTGCAACCTGACATGAACCTTTTAACACAATTAAACATAATAATATGTTACCCTTAAAAGGATCAACTTCTTGTTGCTGTTGCTTTACTATGTGAACTCCGAATGTAGATGTCACAGAACCGTTCGTTGGAATGAAAATATCAGCAACAAGAACATTTTGAAACGGGCTGGAAATAGAAGTAGAGGTAGACCGGCCTACACAGAGAATACCCGGAGCAAATTCAGATGACTCAGACGGGAAAAGTTCTGCTGATGCTGTATGCTTCTTGTAATGACAAGCCGATGGTTGATCACATGGTTCTCAAACCTTTTCTATCCATAACATTCTCACATTAAACTTAAGCCTACGTAATTTCATCTAGATTAAAATAAGGTCACGTTTAACTAAAGTCCAATCTAGAATTAAGATAAGCGGTAAGTCACTAAAACTGAAATGCAATATTATTGGTTTGTGAACTTTACCTTGAAAACAAGAGTTTAATTTTTATTCAACCAGACTATCTAGAATTTTAGTTAATCTTGACACATCAATTGGACTAAAGGCCATCAGTACGGTACTTCTTTACAATACATATTCAATTTTGATTAATTGGACTATTATTAACAAAAATGGACAGTGTAACAGCAGACATGCAATAAATCTCAATAAAATCACAACGGATTTCAATGATACCATTTAGGCTGAGCCTAACTTTTTTATTATAAAAATTGGTACAAACATGTTTCAACAGTTCAACTGCCATCTTCGGTGTAACAATACTTATAAGCACGTAAAAGTATGTATAGGAGTGAACGAATGCAATGTAATTTCATGGTAAATAGGCGAACTGAAGCGTATGAAAAAGGCATGAATAGGCCTAAAGATGAAGAAATACATAAGACCAAATGGGAGGTGGAGCATTTATGTTTATGGAATTGAAACATACCGGGGAAGATGCATGAATAAAGATGAGCAAATGATTCAGAATGACAGGGTTAAATTTACATGTTGTAATTGTCTATTAAGGGAGGGATGCTCCCACTGTATATGCAATGCTTCTTTTCTTTGATTATTATTAAGTATTAACTAGGCATTCATCTTGAATTTACCACCAATGTAATGTAGTTGGGTTAATATAGCGCTTTATACCGAATTCTACAGGCGCTCGAGGTGTGGGCTAGCTCGTACAATAACTTGATTCTTTCCTAAGAAGGGTCTCTTCGTATCTGAGCTACCCGGTATACGAGTACCAGAAACTCTCGTCCTTCCACAACAGGGGCTGTATGGACAAGGACACCGGGGTAACCTCCTACTCGTCTCGAAAGATGCACTGGGTTCTTTAAAGTGTACATTGGGCCTTTGGTTTATCTTATCCGAGGAGATTTGTTAAACCCACATTTCGGACCAGCGCTGATATTATATCAAAATGTATTCCTATTGGACCAATTGATATATCTTGAATCAGATCGACAAAAACACCGCGTTGTATTATTTTAGATTATTCATAATGAATTTGGTACGTTTTATGAAATCTAAAACACGCACAGTGATGATTGATAGACTTGTCATCTGAATAACGTATCTTGATGTGCATCATCATCGTAATTCGAGGATTGGTTAACAGCAAACACCTATGTTTAGCATCTTCACCGGCGCCAAAGTTACATTAAATCGTTAATAGAATACCTGGAAAAAGCATTGCCGTTCAACCTTTTTATAATTTACGCCCATTAATAAAGTGGCACATGGTTATTTAACATGAAAAAAAAAAACCAAGTATAATGGTTGTGATAACTTAAATAGAATACATAAGTGCTGTTGCGTGTTGCATAGGCATAGATATAATTTTTAAATGTATTTTTCTGTAAGCCTATTAATGCCATTCTTTGAATGAATGAATGAATGAATGAATTTATTCCGAAAATTTCGTCACGCATAAAAAACATCCATTATTACACACAATTACAGCGACATTACAAGGATAACACATGAAAGACATTTCCGCGGAGGTCCTTAATTTACTTGTAATGGGTTTTTTTTTCGTTTTTTTGTTTTTGTTTTTGCTTTTGTTTTTTTTTTTTTTTTTTTTTTTTTTGGGGGTTTTTTTTTTTGCTCTCATTAATTGTGGGGTTTTTATTAATCGTCTTTTTAACGATCGTGCTTAATGTTATTATAACATTAACTGCTCTTTCTGAAACATGTTTACATTTATAAGCCTATGTTAATTTATAATCCTTCCCACGTTAGATCTAACCGGTTTTAGAGCTAACGTTCTTTTATCTATCATCTCTTCTCTTGGAAGATCCAATCCAATCCAAAGGCCACATCAGCCAGCCAAGCGTCAAATTTCAAATGTGTCGCACTAAAAAGGCGTTGCGTTTACTGCGTCAAAAACGCGTCTGAACTATTTGGATAGTGTGTGTGAGCACGATAAATACGTCTGTCTTTTAAAGAACGACTAACATCAATGAGCATACTTGATTTATCGGCTAACATTTACCCTTCCTTCAACGAGAATTGACAAAATATTCGTGTAACGTAGTTTTAGAGTAAAAAGCACACAGGATCAACGAAGCTAACTTGATAATACGATATTGAGAATTTGTCGGGAATTTGTTCGACAGTGTCACGTAACCAATTATGAATCATGTGCGACACAAAACGGACGTTTGTATGAGCCAACTTCAATTAATTTTTGTTTATAATGTATAGGCATATCCTGCTGTAGTGTACCGGTACGGTATGTGGACAAATCCGGTAAAATCCGGAAGCTGTTTATACTTGGCCTCAGTACAGGCCTATGTTAATTAAATAATTAATGCACTAATATTCCCATGCATTATTGATTAAACAAATATTCAGTAGGTCTATATTATTATAAACAATTCAGAAAGTTTTAAATATAATAGGAATCAGGCAGCAGTTCAAAGTGGTAGTAAAAATCATAATTCCCGATTTTGCTGGTTTGAATGGATGAATGAAAGTTGTCTGCAACGTTACTAAATTTACTAAGAAGACATTGATTAGAAGCAAGAGAGGGACGGCCGCCAGTGTTCTACGGGGACTAGAAGCAAACTGTCTCACTGAAGACACTTAACAGGTACCTTCGTAGAAAGGATTGAACTAAGAGGAACTCTATTGTTTTCGTTTCATAGATAATCGCGACATTTTTCCTTTATTTAATACATTTTTGCCAAATTACATACCAGTTTCATTATAGGCTATATAGGCCTATTATGCGC
>NW_022750455.1:200373-208032 GCF_011630105.1 Anneissia japonica
TACTTCAATGCAAACACAAAGCAAACGCAAGAAGATCGACGTAACGCAACACAATGGCTCTTCAACTGTTGTCTGCTAAACTAGGCCTAATGGCTGCATCGGGCTTGCCATCCTTTTGCATAATATTGCCTTAACAGAATCTGATTTTAGTTGGTTCACATTGAAAATTAATTGTGTTAACTGGCGTCAGGCGTAGCGCTTTTTCTTTACATATGCCTGAGGATGCTTATATTTGCTCTGGTGTGAACCCAGCTTAAGTCATGCATAGATTAGCGTAAAGACATTGCGTGTCCAGTTGACCCTTTAAGCTGGAGCACGCATGGCAATAGGTCACATGATAATATTTTTTTACGTCATACTGTTCAAGACATTTTAACCCGAACGCTTTATTTTTGGATAGTAGTGTCGGATGTACTTCGCGTAAGTAGAAGCTGCCCGTAGCTATACACGAACCCGGCCTTTTAAACAACGTGTTACTTCAGAACCGATAAGTATTCCACTAGACCACGAATAAATGTATTCGTGAGGTGAATAATAGGCACCTTATGCAAGTGGACGGGGAGCCGTCGAGTTGTTTACTATTGTCTTCACGCTCTGATGAGCACAAAACCACCGCCCACCCGGCCCGTCTTCCCGTCTTGTTGCGTAAATTGCCTATTAAAAGAATGTCGACAATATTCTTCAGATGTGTTTTATCCAAATCTTACAGCTCGGATTATACCGGGCGTTGATGTAAACATGCAAGAAAATATTAAAGCAGACCACATGTTCCATTTTTGTTTTTAACATGGTATACTGGAACACGCTCGTAATATTTGGTTCACATTATTTCCGCCTAGCAAAAAAGTTAGCTGTGTCAAGCCATGCGTTACTTATTCAGCCTTTGCGTTTACGTTTGCGTTTACGCTTTTGAAGTTGTTCATTGAAAGCTTTGGTTTATGTTATTTTTGTATCAAAAACGCGTCTTAGTTTGCCATGCTTCGTTCCGCACGACAAATGCATACAGGTAATAGACGTCTACATTAATCTCGTGCAGGCATTTATCTTCCTATATATGTTTAAAATGTCAACATTCTGAATTATATCCCGTCATTACCGTTGCCATTGAATTACGGGTGAACAGTACAATACCTGTCTCTTATACACATCTAGATGTGTATAAGAGACAGGTATATGTATATTGTATCAGTAACTGGAAGGTATGTACAGGCCTATCATTTTATTATAAATTATTAGGCCTACCGGTACATTACTATTAGTATGAACATTGTTATAATGTGAGGAGAGGGGATTCATAGGAGGACAAATTTGCAAGGGGTAATTTGAATGCTAACTGATTGATTAATAGATTGAATAATGTATCTCTATGTAATATTTCAATTTTGGAGACTTTAATGGACTTGGTAACGACCACTGAGTCAGACATGATAAGGTAATATGGTCATCACGCTCGTTCACCTTAAGGCCAAGTACAATAATATCGCAATTTCAAGCCCTAGGCCACCGCACAGATTTTGATACTCAATTTTAGAGGCAATTAAATAGCCTAAGAAATGCTGTATAGTCATGGGGTTAGTAATCAAACTTTGCTAACGGCGCATTAATCTACAGAATATGGAATTTGAAGTTTCTACCTGGTTCTAATGATCGTCTAAAACACTAGTGTCTTTACCATAGAGGGCGGTGTTCCATCACCATTCACTGACCATTCATACCATTCATTCTGAACTTATTATTGTAATTTACATACTATAAAACTATTAGGTGATTAATTTCTGCATATAAGTATCCCTAAGTGTCATATTGCATAGTTAAAAATAGCATTCTTTTAAAATATAATTGCATAGCATTTTTTAAACATTTGAATGACTTTAATAGATAGAACATATCAGCCAATCAGCATTAGTTTTAATTAAAGCGTGATTCCATTCCTGATGCTAAAGGCATTGTGCTAATGACATTTTCGACATTGCAAGATCGTGTAAAATGATTTAAAAATAAATGTGAGAAAAAAACAAAGATGCAACATATGTCTTCTGCACACTGATTGGTTGGTAAGTCAAACGGAAAATTACTTTCGACAGAACAGATTGGACCGAATGTTCACATTTTCTGCAAACTCTGCTTGATGCTTTAAAGTTCAGTGCTTCACGACGAGAATAATGGAAACAACCTTTAATTGATATTGTACTCCTATGCTCGTTTACCATAATTAATATCTTGACGTTTAACACCCAATCCCCATCTCCCCAATACCGAAACGCCAGCAAAAAACAAAACCAAAAAAAAAACCCAAACAAACAAACAAAAAAAACAAAAAACAAAAAACAAACAAACAAACAAACAAAAAAACATAGGCTTATGAAATAGCGGATAAACAAATACAAATAATGCAATTTAATATTATTAAATTGCATTAAAGGATGTGCCCATTTAATTCAAATCAACTATAACAATTTCAAATTTTAAAGACAATAATTAGGCATAGGCCTAAATACGGCACCATTCCAAGTGACCGAATATAAACGTCATATGGCATGTGCAATGTTTGGTTCGCACGTAATACTTCAATGCAAACACAAAGCAAACGCAAGAAGATCGACGTAACGCAACACAATGGCTCTTCAACTGTTGTCTGCTAAACTAGGCCTAATGGCTGCATCGGGCTTGCCATCCTTTTGCATAATATTGCCTTAACAGAATCTGATTTTAGTTGGTTCACATTGAAAATTAATTGTGTTAACTGGCGTCAGGCGTAGCGCTTTTTCTTTGCGTATGCCTGAGGATGCTTATATTTGCTCTGGTGTGAACCCAGCTTAAGTCATGCATAGATTAGCGTAAAGACATTGCGTGTCCAGTTGACCCTTTAAGCTGGAGCACGCATGGCAATAGGTCACATGATAATATTTTTTTACGTCATACTGTTCAAGACATTTTAACCCGAACGCTTTATTTTTGGATAGTAGTGTCGGATGTACTTCGCGTAAGTAGAAGCTGCCCGTAGCTATACACGAACCCGGCCTTTTAAACAACGTGTTACTTCAGAACCGATAAGTATTCCACTAGACCACGAATAAATGTATTCGTGAGGTGAATAATAGGCACCTTATGCAAGTGGACGGGGAGCCGTCGAGTTGTTTACTATTGTCTTCACGCTCTGATGAGCACAAAACCACCGTCCACCCGGCCCGTCTTCCCGTCCTGTTGCGTAAAGTGCCTATTAAAAGAATGTCGACAATAATCTTCAGATATGTTTTATCCAAATCTTACTGCTCGGATTATACCGGGCGTTGATGTAAACATGCAAGAAAATATTAAAGCAGACCACATGTTCCATTTTTGTTTTTAACATGGTATACTGGAACACGCTCGTAATATTTGGTTCACATTATTTCCGCCTAGCAAAAAAGTTAGCTGTGTCAAGCCATGCGTTACTTATTCAGCCTTTGCGTTTACGTTTGCGTTTACGCTTTTGAAGTTGTTCATTGAAAGCTTTGGTTTATGTTATTTTTGTATCAAAAACGCGTCTTAGTTTGCCATGCTTCGTTCCGCACGACAAATGCATACAGGTAATAGACGTCTACATTAATCTCGTGCAGGCATTTATCTTCCTATATATGTTTAAAATGTCAACATTCTGAATTATATCCCGTCATTACCGTTGCCATTGAATTACGGATGAACAGTACAATACGCTTCGGGCTGGTTATGTCGGTATAGACCTATACTTGGATTGTGTCCGCATATTATTTCGTATTTTATGTTTCAAACAGTGATCTATATTATTGTATGAAGAACAATGTAAACATTTTAAATGCCTCAGTAATTGATTAGTTAGCTATTAACAATGTCAATGCTTCATGACTTTTATAAAGGCTATTCGGTTAATATCATTATTAATGGTTATAATTATTGTTATTGTCGTCATCTTTATTAGTTATAGTAAGAATAATTATTTGTTGAAAATATTACCCTAAAAATATCAATCTTTATTAAGGTCGTTAAGTCAGAGAAAGCTTGTTATGTGTTTCTATGTGTATCAGGGCTTAATTTGACCTTTTTAAATGAGCGTCTCAATGTTTTAATTGAATGAGGTTTTAGACGTTTTATGAGGATATTTGTGGTAATCCGAAAGACGCTTTTCTTTTGTATGTATTTATGGAAGACAATAAATTCATTCGTACGTAAAAACAATACGAAAAAAGGTGATATTTGCATTTTTATGGGCAAGAAATTAAATTTGATATAACAGTAATATATCAATGACACTAAATATTATTATATATGATTACCAACACAAAACTTATACATAGCTCTCTGATTTACCAATTTTAGCTGTACTTTAATTTCACTTAGTATATTATACATCATTTTTCTTCTTTTTATGCTTTTAATTTCAGGTGTCGTTACGACAAGCTATCAGCGTCTATACATCCTTCTATTTGAAAATTGTATTTTTATTGATAGTTTTGTTGAGACCATTGCAATACTATTGTAAAGCATATGTGAGCTGTCGTGACAAAATGAGTCTTGTCCATGGTACAAAAAATGAAACATTAGTTATTGATATATTTAGATAGGCCTAGATGATTATATAAGCTTTATTTTGGTCTTTGAAACATGTTCCTAGGTTGACTAAAACTGGAGTAAAATCATTTTAAAATTCAGATGTCTAAAAAAATACTTAAGAAAAAATCGCCTCTAAAGATAAACGACTGATAAATTTTGTGTTGGTTTTCCTATCAATTCTGAAAAATAGCTTTACAAAATGTGCCTCAAAAACATGATTGCTTTAGGAACTCAACTCAGAACTTTTGCTACTATAAAATAAATAAGTAATAAACTTAGGCCTATCAGAAAAATTGAAATCAAATTTTTCTCAAAATATCACTTCAGATATATTTTCTTGAACAGGCTTATGTTAAATTGACCTGGCGTACCACAAGACTCGTTTTGTATTGACAGCTCACATATACCTATCTGAAGCCTCAAATGGAACTGCACAAGAATTATAGTATAAGCAAAGTGGGCACACATGGGTTTGACAACATACAGTGTAAAATGCACATTAATAAGTAAAAATTCGTTATAGAAGAGGTTCTAAAGTGAGTTATCATCGGTAACTTCAAACACTATATCGATTTCTATTACTAAACATTTTTGCTTGTCTGTTTATGTTGAAATAGATTTATCTTTAAGTGACTGTGAAATACCGATGCGAACCAACTTCCCCTCTAGATATTTAACACAGTAATTAGTAACCAGTTGACGTCTCTTTAGCCAGGTAAGTTTACACAGACTTATATAGCCCCGGGAAAGAGTAATTCTTCACTTAAAGATCATGACCTAAGAGGTTTATATCGCCCTCTGGTATATAATAGCTTCTGATTGATGAAAAATGCTAATGATAATGTATTACCTGTATGACAAATCATATCACGTCAATAATAATGATACCAAATAGTGTTTAAAAATAACGCAAATATGATAATATAGGCCTACCAATGGTATACCCTCTAATGGCGATTTTTAAAAATCATGAAAATAACAATCATTGTAATATGAATAATAATTATGATGATGGTTATAATGATAGGTTAATAATACAAGTATTACAATAATACTATGATGATGACGATGGTGATGATAAGATAATGATGATGACAAAGATAACAATGATGACGGTAATGATGATGATGATAATGATGATGGCTCGGTATTGATTAGAGATTTATTCTATTTTGTATAAAATGTCACAGCACTCAATCGAGAGTACGTGCGTAACGTGCTTTTACTTTTCATAATCATCAGAACACTATAAAATAACACTGCAACAAGTCAGATATGTCTATAGTGATACCATTTTAGCACTCCAATACTTTAATAATTAGTAATTAATAATTAGTAATAACCGCCGCAAACATTTAGCCACTCTTCACAGAAGAATTTAGGTGCGCCGCGGCGTTTATTGGAGCAATTTGCGGCACTGACAAGAAAGAAAAGAAAAATAAATGTTTCTTTGGTTGTTGTTGAATGTAGTCCTATTGATAAAATGTACAAAGCACAAGATCCAAGGCCTCTTATGACGTAACAAAAATATTTTCGTGCGGCGTCGTATTTTCATGTAATCTGAGTTATCAAATAGATTTACCACCGATTTTAGTGAAATAACAAAAATAGATGTAATTATCCATCTTTACAGAAACCACCTTGAACATAATTATAATGAGTTCACATAAACACAACAGAAAATACAATATCCTCTAATCTCGATATTTCCATTTCCATTTTTGTTTTCATTCCAAATAGTGAATTACGGCTATGGCATTATGAAAAATGGAACCCATCAAGAGAGATTGTGGTCTCGTAATCGGTACCAAGGCCCTACACGCAATCCTCAACTTTAGAGAGGCTCCTCAGTACTGCACTCCTTGTAGTCTGTCGTGACGCCTGCGCGCGCAACTAGTAAGCTTCACCCCCTAACTTCAGACTACAAGTGCGTTTGTACGGACGCTTGGCAAGCACAGTATAAATAGCGCATTTTAAATAGTAATGTGGTTAAGAATACCTACGCCATGGGAGAACCACTTTAATCATCCGATGATTTTCTGTCTGAATAAATTGTTCAATGAGATAATTTCTTCAAAACGGCACAAATACATCTGTGTATAGAAACAACACAATTAGTAGGAGTGTTTTCAGAGAAAACATCACGATTGAAATTTTCTATTACAGTAATGTACTATCATGTACTACTTCATGTTAAGATTGTTACCTAATTTGAGAGTTATTTTCGTTTCGTTATGAAAACACTCTGGGCCTACAAAGATTTGAAGAAACAATAACGATGGGTATGGAATACATAACGCATGCGGTACGTGATATGCCCATTTAAAGTTAAAGACTCACTATTTGGCTGTAAATGTAATAGACAGGTCCCAGGCGGTTTTATCATCCTGACCTCATACTATTTGAAATAAGCTTGGGGGGTCACCCAAATTTTTGCCTCAAGTCCAAGATGGCCGCCACAATCCAAAATGGCCGCCAAAATTACTATTATTAGAGATATACAACATATTTATTCGGTGTTGTCAACTTTTTTAAAGTGGAATTGTCACCTCAGACCTAAACCTTTCAAGATCAATCAAGGGCCACCAAGAATTTTGCCTCAAATCCAAGATGGCCGCCAAAATCCAAAATGGCTGCCAAAAATAACAATTATTAGAAAAAATGTAGCATATTATCAATGTTTTTTCAGTTGATTTGTCACCTGGTACATATATCATTCAAGATCAATCGAGTGCCACCCAGAAATTGGCCTCAAATCCAAGATGGCCACCAAAATGCAAAATGGCCCCCAGAATTAACATAATTCGGTAAATTCTGCCTATTATTTGTTCCTGTTAACGTTTTTCATTGAATTTGTTAATCCTAAATTAATTTGTAATTAACTTTAAGGCCACCTAGAAGTTGACTTCATATCCAAGTTGGCCGCCAAAATGCAAAAAACGGCCACCAGAATTGCCTTAATAAAATGTATATTGTTAGAAATTTGTTGTGTAAAATTTTTTTACGGGGATCTCTCATCTAGAACCTGTAGCGGTATCTGTAAAAACTTATTACAGGGGCACACACTCACAGTGGGTATCTAGAAGTCTT
>NW_022750455.1:208089-214546 GCF_011630105.1 Anneissia japonica
ATATATGTGTGTGTGTGTGTGTGTGGCTTGGGAGGGGGTGTGGATGTGTGTGTATGGCCTTCTAATAAATGTTTACAGATACAGGTTCTAGATGATAGATCTCCGTAAAAAAGTATTTACACAATTTTCTGGCAATATACATCTTATTAAGGTAATTCTGGTGGCTATTTTTGCATTTTGGCGGCCATCTTGAATATGAAGTCAACTTTTAGGTGGCCTTAAAGTTAATTCCAAATTAATTCAGGATTAACAAATTCACCGAAAAACGTTAACAGGAACAAATAATAGGCAGAATTTAACGAATTCTGGAGGCCATTTTGCATTTTGGCGGCCATCTTGGAGTTGAGGCCAATTTCTGGGTGGCACTCGATTGACCGTGAAAGGTTTATGTCCCAGATGACAAATGCACTGATAAAACATCGACATGTGAAACCAAATATTAAGCTGCAAATCCATGAAATTATTGTATTTTTTGCAGCCATTTTGAATTTTGGCGGCCATTTTAGATTTGAGGCTAATTTCTCTGTGGCCCTCGATTGATCTTGACTGGTTTATGTACCAGGTGACAAATCAACTGAAAAAACATTGACATAACCGAATAATATGCTACATTTTTTCTAATAATTGTGATTTTTGGCAGCCATTTTGGATTTTGGCGGCCATTTTGGATATGAGGCAAAATTCTTGGTGGCCCTTGATTGATCTTGAAAGGCTTAGGTCTGAGGTGACAATTCCACTTCAAGTTGACAACACCGAATAAATATGTTGTATATCTCTAATAATAGTAATTTTGGCGGCCATCTTGGATTTGAGGCAAAAATTTGGGTGCCCCCCCCCCAAGCTTATTTCAAATAGTATGGGGTCAGGATTATAAAACCGCTGAGAAAACCTTGACCGGAAAAATGGCAGTTTATCCTTCGCTGGGACCTGTCTATAATACATGTGGCACACAAATCGCAAGAAGTGGGTCTTTAAGATTCAAATTCGTTTATTTTCAGTAACAGATTGAGATCAAAACAGCTGTATAACAAAAAAGTTGTACTATTTTTTATTTTATTTTATTTTTTTTCAAAACCATTTCTTATACATGTTTCAAATGGGTGTGCTTTCTCTTCGGCTCCATATGAGTACATTATTCACAATAGAGACATTTAGGGTATCCGACCAGTTTGTCGAAACCCAGCTTGCCAAAACCCGGTTTGCCGAGTCCTTGGCCACTTTGCCGAAAACAAGTTTGCCGAATTTAGTTCACCGAAATCATGACAACCCAGTTTGCTGAAACCCTGTTTGCCGAAACCCAGTTTGCCGAATCTTGCCGTCACCGGCGTACACAAGTGGCCTACAGCATACTGTGCTTTTTAAAAAAATAATTGGTTAGTCAGGGAGGAGCCGTATTTATATACAAATTAAAAGGTAAAATACTGGACACACTTAAAAGCATGGCTCTAGTCGGCCCCTTGATTCGGACCCTCTGTGGGCAAATTTCTGGAGCCACCACTATAGCGCTACGTCGTGCGTATATTTGTAAATTAATATTCATTTATGTATTTCCTTTAAGTGTACATTATTATCTTAATTAAACTTTATATTTATTATAAATAAGCCTATGCTTATAAGACATTTTGTCTGATAGGCCTATTTATTTTGCTGATAGCCGAATTTTTAATCAAGTTTGATTTACAGAATAAGACAAAAGGTAGGTAAAGGTCAGCAATAATTAAACTACGATAAGCCGCTATTTATTATAAGAATGCCTGGTAAGAGAGTCTTGTCCGTACTCAAGCGTATCGCGGCGACAGGTTGAAACCCAGCAGGTCAAATTAGTCTGTAAGTACAATACTAGCTGCTTGGCCCGACTGTACAGCCAAGTTGCTCGACGCAAAATGATGCGTACGGCTGCGTTTCCATTATCACGCGTCTAATTTCAAGCGATTAGGCCTATGCTGAATACTTACTGGTAGTGTTTCTTTAGTGTGAAACCTAGTCTCGTCATGGAGGGAATATATTAATATATAATATGGTTTCATATAGGAAACCAAACGAGAGAGTGTAAAGCCGGTTTTCCACTAGGCGAAAGCGTCGTTCATGCGCATTCACATTTCTATCCGAGTTTTTCGCTTTAGCGAGATTGGTAGTTCGAACTGTTTCTACTTTTTGCGAAGCGAAAAATATGCGCAACCAATCAGAGCTCACGAACCGAACCGACGCCTTCCATTCGAGTGAATTGTTAAGAGTGATTGTGATTATTTTCATGAGCCACTTTAATCAGGTTCGTATTACCTAAAATACGCATGCGCTAAACTACTTGTTTCTTTTGTTAGCAATTCGTTTACTGTATCACAGAATATTATTTCTTCGTTATTGACATACTTTTCCTGATTATCTTCGTTAATTTTACTTCAAGAAATCGTTTTCAATGACACTGTTAATGGCGTAAGTGATAATAGACTAGGCTGCTAATAATGTTTTCGGCAGAGAAAGGAATTATAGAGGTAATGATGGAATTAGATTTAAATGAGAAGAAACAAGAACTAAATCACTTGTAATCAGTTTTCCTGATTGCATCTATAGATGTACCTTAACGTATGGAAAAACATCTAAAAATATTCCTATGACGGAGAAGACATTTAAATTTTATGGAATACGACATCTAGGAGGTTTATTATGGGTAGGCCCTAGGCCAATTTACTTCTTGCAAGAGATTTCAGAAATCCGTTTCTTCAAATTGAAGAAAAGTTTGAACTTCAAATTGAAGAAAAGTTTGAACTTCTGTAGGCTATTTTGCTATAGTATTACCCACCAAAAATTCAAAAAGACAACAGAAATTATAACTCGTCCAAAAATGAGCTATACATATTGAGGTAATGAGGTTACTACACTAAGTTCCTATCTAAACGGTATGCATCATGGGGTACATATTTAATTCCACTGGGGTAGGGATCCACATACCCCATCTGAACCAAACTATGCATCTTGGAGTGAGATTAAAAGGAGCCAGTTCTATAGAATTTGAAATACTAGAGGAACGCGGAAAAAGTTGTGAACAAATTTACAAGAAAAAAAGGCAGAAATGAAGAGAAAAAAGTTCGACCGGGAAGGGGAATTTAAAATGGTGTGTAGTGAAGAACTCAGTGGAGGAGGAAGGAGGGGGAATATAGAGTGTGGACAAGAAAGTAGACAACTTATAAATGGCATAGAACAAGGAAAAAATTGTGGTCTAATTTCAAAACGAAAAATTATGTTAAATATGGGATCGGGGAGATAGTATGTAGAGTAAGATGCCTTGTCGGAAAAGAAGTTTAGCAAAATGAGGCTCACTGCGTTTGAAAAAAACGAAGTTTACAATGAGGAATGCGCCCATAAATAGAATAATATTCCAATCCTGGATAAATTCAAGATGTATAGGATGGAATTAAGGTTGGCCTATTTTTGTAGGTTATGAAAACGAACTGTGATGAGGCCTGCGTGATTCGACGAAGAGTAACATGGAATTCAGTTGAACTCATTTTCCATGAACCACAGAATTTGATAGAGCATTTACAGAATTTTAACCCGGGCCCTGGTATGTAGAAATACTGCCATACCGAAGTTCTACCCGAAGAAAAAAAATAAGTACACATGCATTCCTGGAGATTCAACAAGCGAACTCCGAGATCCCCGGTCGTAAATGTGGCGTCAACCGCTCCTACAGATTAGTACTGTTGAATAATTGCGTCATTCAGTAATCTTTGGAGCCAATGAAGTATGAACTAGTGGCACACGCGTGCGTCCAGCACACTACGACTTTTCCGTCACGAGAATCAAATTGTCAAAACAGGACACTCGGTAATTTACATTTGCCCTTCAACACGAACAGATAAAAAAACATTGGTAAGACGTTGATCCCACACCGACAAGACAATAAATATCTTCGGACATGAAAGCACATAACTATTATAGACCTTTACAATTCATTGTGAAACGATGATACATCAACAATAAAATCTTTAACTGGTTTGGGTGCATTTCAATTCTGTCTAGATGATTGCTTTTGGACATTAGTGGCTTATTGAATCTAAACAAACTTTTTCGATAGATGTAACACGAAACAATCAAGTAAAGTGCATGCTTTTTTATTGCCAATAAGTGGTTCTTGGATGTAAATTTAAACCGACTAGATACAATAGTTTATAACTAAACTAACAAGGTATTGCATTAGAGTTCTGAGGAAAATGTTCTTTCCTGATTTGAACTTAAACTTTTGAAAATGTTAATTTGAGTTGCGTTTGGTCATATGCGTGCCAGCTCTCGCAGCTCAAGAGTACAGCGAATCGAAGCACTACAATAGCTGGATTGCTCATTGGCTGTTTTTAGTGATGCCACCGTCCGCATGTTGGAGAGCCCATAATATCACAAATACGTCATCACACTGGAAAAACCTATGAACCAACTTGACGATCACCAACAACATTGACACTTGCACTTTTGTAAACTGCACAAAGAGTCGAGTTGAATAGTCAGAGGATGTGAACAAATCATTTTGTAGAACTTAAATTTATTATTAATAAGTATTGCAAGAATCGTTATTTTAACAATAATTTGAACAAATGCAAATAAAAACTTGTCTAGACTGGTACGTCACTTGGGCTGCTGCATATGGCGCCGGTGGCTTCAGTTTTTTTTTTTTGAGTTTGTGCAGTGAATAGTCAATGAGCAATCCAGACATTATCGTAAAGATCAGTGTTCACACCAGAGCAATTTAGACGCAACCATACCTGGCATTTTTTCGTTGCTCCCGTATGCTCGGCGTTGACTCTTTTGCGTTTGTGTCTAAATTGCTAGTGTGAATTAGAAGTTCTTCTCTTGTTATCTTTAACTGTCTTTTTTGTAACATTAATGAGACAAGCTCTTAGCATTAACTGATCCCAATTAATGTGTTTTGCTTCTTTAACTTAATGTTCAGGATATTGCATATTGTATCCAATAATTATTAATGATTGATTGATTTGTCTTCAGTTCTATTTTGAGTTGTTTATACTAACAGAAAATATTTATAGATGACATTAATCAAAATACCACAATCATTCTAAAAACACAAATGCACATTGTCAATCAAATTGCAACATGCTCACACTAAAGTTGTTTATTGCTACTAAGGCGAGACTTATTTTATTCCTTGTTTAGCGAACCCGCCGACTACAAATATTGATGATTTCAAATAAAAATAAAATTTTATTTATGGCCAATTAGCGCACCCCACGCCACGAAAAAGTGTAAATTTTTTTATTTTTTTATTTTTATTACGCCCTCTGCTGCCTTGAAATCACCAAAGATAAGATATGTATATTTCTTCCTAATTATATAAATTTGAAGCATTTAAACCATCCTATTTTATATTCACCAATAAAATGTTATTTTTATTTTCTCCTCCGTCTGGCTGTTTTTGGCAAAACTATTAGCTAAATAAGAAAACAAAACTTTTTATTTCTATTCCGCCCTCCTCCGATGATCTTTAAGAAACATAAGTACGCAAAACAAGGATTTAAAAAAAAAGTCTCGCCTAAAGACTATCTTTATTAAAATCTACAAAAAAATCCTTGAATATTCAACAACAACAAAATGGAATGTTTATTCAAAAGATTAAATAAATCATCAATTTCCAATTAGAAACAGAACTCAACATTCAAATTTTTCTCTTACTTAATTTTTTACTTCAAAAATCCTTACAGCATATTTAGACGAGACTTTTTTTATACCTTGTTTTGTGAACTTATTTTTTTTAAAGATCATCAGAAGGCAGAAAAAAATAAATATACAATTTGGTTTTCTTATTTAGCAAATAGTTTTGCCAAATACTGTACAGCTATAAGTCGTACGTACGCCCTAATAAGGCGTACGCCTTAGTAAGGCATACGTACGGGTTACATAAGGCGTACGTACGGGTTAGGAAAATTTAAAAAAAATTCACCATGTCCCTTAAACAGCTTTGTAGTAATGGGATGGTTAAATGCTTGAAAATTATAAAGTTAGGAAGAATTATGCATATCTTATTTTTGGAGATTTCAAAGCAGCGGCTGGAGTAATAAAAATAAGGAATAACTTTTATTTTTTTCTGAAATTTCTATTTTTTCGTGGTGGCGGGTGTGCTAATTAGCCAAAAAATAAAATTTTATTTTTATTTGAAATCATCACTATTGGCAGGGGGCAGGTTCACTAAACAAGGTATAAAAACGTCTCACCTTATGGGTATAATAATTAGAATTAATTATTATTTTATATTATTAACTTTTTTCAGTCATAGTGCATACATAGCCTGTTTTATGCAATATACAAATAACTAACTAATTTCCAAGCCACTGGGGCTCATAGGGCTGGAGCTTATCCCCAGTTTCTGTAGTGTGAAGCGGATGAGAGTTGTACTCCCCCTGGACGGGACACTAGTCCATCGCAGGTTAGTCCCCAGCAGATTGCTGGTACC
>NW_022750455.1:214680-223345 GCF_011630105.1 Anneissia japonica
TTTTATATACCCTTTCTTTCTTGTCCTCTTTCAAATTATAATGTGATATTGGAATTAATAATAGTATTATAATTAATATTGTTATTAGTATTATTCATTTAAATGAATGTTTTAAACGACATGTTTCGACGTGTCCCACGTCATCCTCAGGCAATAGCGCTGTGCTACTGACGGCTTAAATACTGCCGGTCAGATGTAAGGTGAAAACAAGCAAATATTATTTAAGCCGTCAGTAGCACAGCACTACTGCCTGATGGTGACGTGGGACACGTCGAAACATGTCGTTTAAAACTTTCATTTATTTTATTAGATGCATTACTGCATTGGTATTATTCATTAACTATTAATAAATAATTAATATTTAATATTATTACATATTAAATTGTATTATAAAATTTTCAATAATAGTAAGATTTTTACACCTAAGTAAGTTGTGATAAAACAGTATCCACAAGGATCAACATGCTACCAAAAAATCCATCAGTCTCACCCTCTAATAATTCATCTTTTACCAACACTTCATATTCTATTTTCATCTCACTAAGATGATCTATTAGGTTCTGACTTTTGAAGTGTGATTCGCACGGTACAAGCAGGTTTTTCATAGCAAGTAGTACTTTTTCGCGGACGTCATGATCACTTGAATACAGTGGGCGAACAACCAAGCATCCATGTTCTTCAATTAATTTAGATATATTTACTCTGTAAGAAAAAAAAATCAAAATGTTGTTTCACAGTTGGTTAAAATCAATAGGAACCCCCTGCACTGAACCAGACTGAAGATTCTTGATTCTCTTTTAGATAATATTAGGTCCACTTTCCTAATTTCCACCCATCAATTTAGTTTACTTAAATCAAAGAATCATCATCATCATCAGTCATCTGCGGAGCAGGCGACCACAAGTTTTTTCCAGTTTTTGCGATCTTAGGCCATTGAGATAATTTGGTGTGGCTGCACCATTCCCTCAGGATCACCTAAAAGGTGCTGGATATAATTTAAAAACAGAATGCGCTGGCGACCAGGTTTCCTCTTTCCATACGGTGGAACATCTTGATCAAAATACTGAATTTTTTAGTATCTAAATTAAGCATAATTGTTTAGGTAGCAACTTGAGATGGCAGTTGGATTTTTATTCGTTTATTTGTTACAGTTTTAAAAAGAAGCTTATTCATATGATATACATATTGAGTTGTGGATTCGGTTTGGAGAGTCAATTGATAGTTTTTTTCTTATAAACTTCTTTTCAATCCATGAATGGTAGTTTTCCACCTTCATGTTATGTAGTTCTTTACTTTTGTCTACCTATCTAAAATATTCTAGAGAATTTATATACAGTAGCAAATATTTCCATACAGAGAATCTCATATTACTACAATATAAATTCTTGTTTTGCAACATTTAATGAGTATTTTGAAATTGTCTTGTCATCAAATTTTAGTGCACTGTTATTATAATTTAATGTATGATTTAATAAACACATTAAAGTTACAAATAAAAGAAAAATGCATTTGCTACATATTCTGGATATATGCTCATAAAATATCACTAACTGTATTTTATGGTTGCCATTAAAGAAATTATACAATTAAGGTCTGGTATTAAAAATCGTTTGATTGACGACTACAACAACCAAGAATGCATCGTCAATATTACATCAGATAATGGTTGAGGGCGACAAGCCAGTGACCTTAGATTCAAATGGATAAGAACATAAATTCAGACGGATAAAATCTCAATTGCTGAGTTAAATGAAAAAGAGCAGAAACAAGTACAACTAAACCTATGATGAATAAATCCCTTATTATCTTAGCAGATGAACTATAAATGCTCCTGTTAGTTAAGTTTGAAGTTAGCAGGCAAGTGTTTTATAGGGTGCTGTCTCATTAATGTCTTTCACTACACATCTCAGTTGACAGCCTGTGCTACGTACGTGTAGGCAGTTTTATCGCCACTTATCACCGACTGGTTCAGTAAACGATAATACAGTCTTACACTTCTAGAACAATAAATTATAATAGAAAAAAATCAAAATGTAGCCTGTCTTCTATGATTTTACATTACATGAACTATCTAGTAATATTAAATAATTTTGTTTATTTATAATAATGGCTTTTTCCTTTTAGTTCACTATTTGATTTTTCTTTCTCCCTGGTCATTGGATACGGAATCAATCATGCATGGCGTGTAAACTCCTTCATTCCCTGCGGAGTATTCCTAGACATGCGACTAATTCAGTTCCAGGCTAATTCCATTCCAAGTCATTTACATACTCATTAAACTCCTGGGTTAAAGAGAGACTAGAATTTTAAATACATTACTTGATACATTAGAATCAGTATTAAATTTAATCAATCAATCAATCAATTTATATTTAATCAATAACAAGTAAGAGTGGAGCTGTACCTTGGTTGTTAAGATAACGGCCTTTCAATCTCAGGCTCCAGGGTTCAAATCCTGTTAAAACTAAACTTTTTTCTCATGACTAAACACAATTTACTCCCTAATAATACAGTAGTAATAATAACCAATTAGTATAGTTGTATCATACACTAGTGGATTTTATTATACGAAGGTTAGATTAATGCATGAAAAAAAATTCCTGCGTGTATGTATATTTAGGTGTGCATATGCTGATTGTTGCTACAGTTCATGCTAAGTTGAAATGGTATGTAGTACAATAAATAAGATAGTGACCGTGACTTATCATGAGTTCACTCTTCTGAAATACAAATTCTACAAGCTTTTGAGAGAGCATAAAGTAATCACATTTTTGGTGGGTGTAGACACGTAAAATCAAGATGATTTAGTATTTCAAATATGCTTATAACAGGCCTGAAATATTCCTATTAAATTTTCACTTTCTTTAGATTAGGATAAATTGATTCAAGGAATTCCTTAATTTTTCAAACATACTGTAATATTGAATTTGAAGTGTCTTTCTTTGGGTTCTAATTTACCATGTTCTATGAATTTAATATTTTCAATTACCATTTGTCAAGAAACCATGATTGGGTAAGTGCCTGTCCTCTCTTCGGCCATTCTACAGTATTCTTCGGTGCTAGGTGTGCAAACACTAGCCTAGAATATTCATCATGATGCGTGCACGATACATTGATTGTACAGTAAAAGTTATTTTGGAGCAAGTAAGCAAATCATGCACTAATGAAAAATGAGTGTGCACAGTTTGGGATAGGAAATTAACATTGGAAGTTACAGTGATGATGCCATGATTGATATATAACAATAATTAGACACCTATAATGCACCTTTCTGAAAGGGATCAAAGTGCTCTACATACACGAAAGCACTTTATGCTCATAGAGACTTTTTAAAGAATTTTTATATACTGCAATTGTAAGTGTACTTGCTTTTGGATAAAAAAGACAAAAAAAACTAAATATATAAAATTTGATTAATTTAGATCTATTTAAAAAAGCAGGGAGCTTGTCTTTGTTGATCCCGAAGAGACAAACCCATGCACTAAATGAAAGAAATATTTGTATCAACCACTGCTAGTTTCTTACATTTTCATCATTGAAGATTCAAAATACTGTAGTTATATATTATATAATATTCTAAAATTTCTGTCCATGTTATATATTGTCTAACCATATAATTCTGAGGGTTTTTAAACAAACATTTTTTAGAAGAATGTACTTATTTTTCAGTTGTGTAGGCATGGGTAGCTCAGCCTGTGTATGCTCATTGGGGCTGTGGCTATTGGAGCCTCGTTTCATTAAAAGTCTTTAATATATAAATCACCACATTTCTACAACAAAAAACAAAAACTAAAAACAACCAGTTAAATTTTCACTAATACTTACTTTTTTATATTATTAATTATTGTTCACCTTTTAAATTGATTTATTTCCATGACTTCTACATTTTTTTCAATAGTAATTTGCTTTCGTTATTAAACAAGTTATTGGGCAGTATAGGCATCCATCACAAAGATTTCCTATTAAGTCAACCTAACATAGCACTGAAGCAGAAACAAAGAAGATAGCGATGTCTGGATTGCAACATAGTTAAACTGTTTTTAATTTTGAGGTTCTATTTTGGCTTTGTTGAAAGACTACGCAGCCCCCTGACAATGTTTGGCCCTAAGACATTATATGTCACTTTGGACTAAAAAGCCCCAACCATCAATCTTAAACAGGGGCCATCAAGACCTAGCAACAGCGAATTTAATCAATTTTCTTACTAGCAGTGTGAACGACTCCAAACAGCATTCACATCCTTACTCCTAGTGAACAGACGAACTTACACATACCAATAATTAGCTACAGTGACATTTATGCCTCGTTAACAAGGCTCATGAACTAAATGACGTTCTTTACAAACTCAGTATTTTAGGTGACTGTAAATTTAGCAAGTACCAATGGTGACCATTAAATAGAAATTAACCATTTCACATAAGATAGAATTACACTGTGTGTTAACATTCATTAAGAAAATCATACTTAATGCTCAATGCTTAGCACAGGCATCGGCTTTATGTGATGGTTAATGTCATGTGTCTTATAGCACCGTCAGCAATTACTATTATCTGATGACATTTGAAAAAAGAGAGGATAGCTTGTTGTAATCGAAAAAACTAATTCTATAAAAAGCGGCCGATAGACAGATCCACATACCACTCCACCATTTGCCTAAAGCCTGGTTCCCTTAAAATCGCTTTGCTGTCGCTACAGTGTTTTCAGTGCAATCGTTCTGTATTGCGTAGCAGTACTCAACACAATCAGGAATGCTAACTGATTCGACCGACCAATCAGCATCACCGAAAGCTGTCGGCGATAGCATGTAGCGATTGTATGGAAACCAAATTTGCCTACTAAAAGGCCAGTCAGTTTATATCACAGTTTCTCAGGTATAAACCCTTTGCCAAGTTCCCTCCATACTTTACCATTTACCATTTTAACACACCAATTATTTCACCAGACAATAGTCCAGAGTATGTTTCAAATTAGTAGCTAAGCTGGCTTCTACAAATACTTTCAAAAGAAAAATCATTAAAACAGTGTTTATTTGATGGAAATCAGTTGAGTATTAGCGAAATTTTAAATATTTTTTGGATATCAGCAATGCCGGTTTTGAGAAATCAGCTTCCATACATTCCAAAATCAATACTTTATTAAGATACAGTAGTATATTAAAAATAATTTTAATATACTTTATACTTATATACTGTTATATTTAATGATTGATATTTTTCAGAAATGTTCTTTAACATACCTTCTTTTATAAAATCTTAATTCATATATATCATTCATAAAAAAACCCTAAACCTCATAATGAGTTTATGTTGTGTATGTTTGTCTTGCAAAAGGACTGCTACATAGACAGTGATTAGGTTCGCCATTGGCATTCGTTGGCACATCCAGCTAAAAAAAAAATGTTTTTAAATCAACAATATTTGCATGTCAACTTGAGTCATATCAATTATGTGACCATCTATGGCAAAATTTAATAATATGGTATGTATCTGTTAACTGACAATGAAAACATTTTTTTTATATTCCAAATTAAATCTGAAGGTTAAAAATTACTATAACAGTCAAACTATTGAATATTATTGCTAAAACTCATAAGCTTAGAATATTAATTCTTGAATATCATTATATTATTATTAAAACCATTAGAACTATCTGTTGTCAACAAGTAACACATCAAACACTACCATATGCACACATTTAAATATACACTCTTTAAATGTGTGTCCTGTACACACACAGAACCTGTGTTAAAATCAATTTGTAAATTCAACTCAGATACACTAGCTCTTTCAATTACTGATTATCATTATTCATTGCAACCTTGAATTAAATTATCAAATCTAAAATTGCAGCGTTCTCATTACTGTAGTGACGATCCTCTTCAAATCTGCAATCATTTAATTTATCTACAAGGTGTTTGCAAAAAGTCCTTGGCATAAAGGTGTTGGCTTTTACTTGCAAGTTGTTAGTTTCTATATTGCCATCCAAAGGGATGTCATATGCTTTTTTCTTATATTTTCATTATCTTGTTGGATTAGGGTCTGATGCTTTGAAAAGGCCAGAAAAATAATGAGTTTTCTATCATTAATTTTTTTCTGTCACCTTAATTAATTTTGTTTCAATATTGAAAACACTCTTCTTAGTGGCTGGGAGAAATAGTAACAAATATTGATTCATAATTCTCTGCTTTGGAATATGTAGATCAGATTCGGTATTGCCACCTAAATAACATGATCTAAAACTGTTGATGACCGAAGTTTAAAAAAAAAAATCATTTTCCAACTTTGTATTATAGTCAAAATGCTATCAATGAATGAAAATGTAATTGAAATAGTAACGTTTTTCTTTTTTCCAGTGTTGGTATATTTTGCAATGCAATATAAATATATAAAAACTTATAATTAACCTAATTATTAATCATATTTTTACTTGAAATACAGACGTGATGGCGGGAGTAAGAGTTATAGGACTTAATGCGTGTGGATTGTACACTCTTCCTTACATAAATATATAATAAACAAAAAAATAGCCAAATAAAAAAAAAAACCAGATAATACAAAAAAGCTACATCAGGAGAATCTCATTTGCTATGTAAAAATAAAGTAAACATTCAAAAGTAGGAAATTACTGTGTCTAAAAGACGTAAAAAAAAAAAAAAAAAAAAAAACCAGCTTAACGCTATTTCAGTTAATGTGCACTGGAATTAGCTACACATAATCTCAATATCAAAGAGAGACTGGACTGAAATTAGCTTCATGAGTATAGTTAATACAAATTATATGTCACCTCGTTAAAACGTAACAAGTTTTAGTGTGCTTACCATCGCGAACAAACTCATTATCGTTGTCGTGTGCAATTCTATTGAAAGCTCAAGACTGAAGTAGAGTGTGAAAATATTTGCACTGGTAATTCACCACTGATTGCAAAGAAAAACTGTGGATCTAGAACTTACAGATAATTATTGGTATTCCTGAGTGCTCACCCTGACGACAGCTTCGAATCGATTATGCAAACAATTTGGATCTCAATTGATAACACCTCGCATTAATAATCAGACTCGCGTAGATTGCAACTTGGAGAGAACGACTTGATCAAGTTTACTTTATGTAAAGTGTTGAAAGATATCGGGTGGGATATGATTTGGAGAACTGTTTGCAGTGGTTAAGGACAACAACCCTTTAATATCATCAAATACATTAGATGTTGATTGATTTGTCAATTCATTAATTTTAGAATGAGGTCAAATGTAGGTAATGCACTGGAAAAGGTATAAATCTAGGTAAATACGCATAGTAAACACACAGTTGGCTATCAGCAAGGTATATTTGTGCAGAAACGTGAGGAATAGTAACAGTGCCAACAGACATAGTGTGTTGAGGGCGATATAATATTTTTTTTTAAACACTTTCAAAACTAGTCAAGATATGGTGGTTATTCTCTCTTTTTTTGTCAATTAATATTTGATTAATTACAATATGTAAAAACTAACACATTTTATAAAAATTAAAATCTTTAAGTATGCATGGTAGGTTCTTCGAAGCCCACAGTGGCAACAAACCAAGACTTCAAAGTGGGAAAAATAGATCACCAATCTGAAAACTTTTACTACTGATGTATCTCAAGTAAACAAATCACTAGATGAATATCTAATAATAAAATACATTAACACCAAGCTAAAGCTCTGTCTACACTATCAAATTTTGTGTGACAAAAAAAGTGTGATATGCCCATATATGGGCATGATGACATCACACCATGACCATATATAGGCATAGCATTACTATATATGGGCTTGTCACATTTTTTTGTCAAAGTAAATTTGATAGTGTGGATAGAGCTTTAAAGACCTCCCTTTTCCATCATGTTTTTCATAATTTCATAATCTAACATTATATCCATATTCTTCTTTATTTAAATTTATAGACAGTGCGTTGAGAGCTTGCTTATATACGCTACAAAAGAATTAATTATTATCATTATTATTAATTACATTAATTGTAAGAGAATTTATGAGGATTGGATTCAAGAACATTTCTTCAATTGGTGTTAAATTACATCAAAGGAGGCTGATTCATCAGAGATAGAAAAATGCTTGTTTTTTTTTGTTTATGAAGCCTACATTAAACATTGAAGTAAAAATGAGGGTGCTATAACATACTTGATTTATGAAGTCTCAAGAAAGGGGGATTATTAAAGTATATGTTTACTTACTTTTTATACTGTTCTAGACGCTGTTTAGCTACACTATCAGACGAATCATTATCGTAAGTATTTTGTGCTGATTTCTAAAAGAGTAAAGATGTACGGTAGATAAAAAAAATCTGTCATAAATTTTAACATAAATAACAAATATACAAGTGATATGTATTCCTATAATGGTTACTGCATTATAAAAAAAATATTCATTTGCATTAATATTACCTAATAATAGTAGAATATACAGTATTATGGAAGGAGAGATGAATAAATTCCAGAGGGCAGCAGACTCATTTTTCACTTGACAAGAACAAGACAGATTTAGATATGAAGACATATAGTTTATTAATTAAAATTTAAGTCCACAGCTTATTGTTAAAATATAAAACATAAAAACACACACACATATACATATATTTGTATAAGATTATTATTAGCAGAATTATGTATGTATACAAGTGTATATGTGTGT